>NW_006159564.1:3180439-3271338 GCF_000334495.1 Tupaia belangeri chinensis
AGTGTATTTATGTCATATACAAAAGCTCATTCAAGGGAAGGTCTGTAGGTAAAATCTCTGATTATCAGGTAGACAAAATGACCTATTCCATGGGTGCCAGTTAGTCCCTTTTTCTAGCTATTTCGGAGCTTGCTCAATGGACTATGGTGTACAGTGACCATGGCTTCAGAGGTGGAGGATAACATGCATCAGCTTAAAATTATGAGCTTACTTTTACCAAGACAAAACTGGCCATTGAGTTCCTAGCCTTCCAATAACAGGGCGCATTTTCGTGTCTCTGAAAATGCACCATTGCCTGGGAATAAGGGGACCATTCAGCTCCCTAGAGGCACATTGGATTTCTTCTATCATGAAGGGGAGAACAATTTACAGGAAAATATATTCTGCCTTTCTTGCTCTCCATGATTTTTTCCAATACTATCATCTAGAACTAACTTGATCCTTCAAGGTATCCCAAATAATCTTGCTTTTGACCAAAGCCATTGAACACAAAATAATAGAGGCCTTGGGTTTAAATCCATGATGGGGAGAAGTCACTGACTTTATTATCTACTCTTTAACCCCAAACAAAGGTGGCCTGATAAGAAGAGTGGAATGGTCTATTAGATACATAGTTGCTAAGTGACAACACTTGTGGATTTGAGGTTCTTTCATAGATGATACATTATTCACTCTGAACCAATGACTATATGATGTTATTTTTTCCACTGGTAGAATATCAGAGTCCAGGAACCAAGGGATTAAAATAGAGTGGATTTATTTGCTGTTATGCCAAATAATCCTCATACCACAAATGGCTCAGACAATGCAGAAATTAAAATATGCTGAAGGTACAGACTATGTATGTGGAAAGAATATGGAGGAAGGAAATGACCAGTTACAGAAATGGGGAGAGTAGTAATTAGACATATTTCCTTCTTTATTTTGTTAAGTACTAAATAATATTATTTTTCATCTACTCTCTTTCTCCCTATTTTATATAAATCATGTGAATGATGGGTGGTTAGCTTTATGTTTGCTATAGACACCATAACACAATACCACAGACTGATTGACTCAAACAACAGCTTATTTCTCAGAGTTTTGGAATCTGAGAGTCAAAGTCATAAGGAGAGTTGCCATGGGGGCTCTATTTAACACTGACTTATCCCATAAAGCCTCGAATGCTATTGATAATCACTGATCCAGTGTTGAAGATCCCAGGTCATCATTCTTGAGTTAGTGACTCTAAGGAGGGAGACTTTCTTGCTATGGGCAAGTTTTAATAGTGATCCTAGTTGAGAGCAATCTCTGCGGTTGCTAGTAATATTTTCCTAAAGGTAAATGAAACTTAAAAGAATGTGGGGTTCGACGAAGGGAAGAGATCTGAGGGCCAGGAACCCGAAAGAAATGGTTTTAAAGACCACTTGTTTTGTGCTTCTCTTTTGCCTGTGGAAAAGTTTTATTTGTCACAGAATTTAACTTTTCACACACTATGTGTTATTTCCTTTGAATTACCCAAACTTTCAGTGATGTCTGATTAATGGTGTTGGAGGAAATCAGGGGACAAAGCAAGACAGTGAATATGTACTCTACCTTAACTTAACCCCTTGCTATCATCCCTTCTGAGGGGACTATGAATAAAGCTTGTGGGTACCAGTGGAGAAGTACACAGTGACTTGTGGAAGAGTGAGGAACTTCAAGGAGAGAGGTATGATGTTAATAAGCAACTTTCTTTAAAGTTCCTCGGGAGAGAAGTAAGACAGAATCTCCATTTCACCAAAACATTGTAGAAAAAGCTAGTCTTATTTTACTTAGGGAGTTTTTTTTGTTTTTATTTTTTTTTGTCTATAAGGTGTGTGCACTCGCTGGAGAGAGAGAAAGAGAGAGAGAGAGAGAGAGAGAGAGAGAGAGAGAAAGTGAGAAATCACTCTCCAGGGGGAATGGCCACACCACAATCCCTTCTCCTCCATTCTCCTCTTGGGACACATGTCCAGCATGAGTTTTAAGCCACTGGGTTCAGGACTTGAAGCACAGTCGACTATGTGGGAGTCCAGCAACACAACCATTATGCCATCTGGTGGTCCCAGAGGCTGATCTTTTGATCTTTGAGACACAGAATTAGACATTTATATGGGGATTATATATATGTATTTGGATACACACACACATACACACACACACACACACACACACATATATATATATATATATACACACACACACACACACTCACACACACACAATACTATATGTATATAGAGAGTATTCAGAAATTCCTTTTCACCTTGAAGACTTTACATTCCTATATGTACCACCTGTCTCTTACCAGAGCTCCTTCATATTTATGATCCCATTTTGTTGCCACTTCTCAGGGTATCAGGGATGCTGGATGTATTTCTGGAAACACTATACTTGGACACCATATTTTGCCTTACTTCTTTCTCTTGAATCTAATAATCTTCCCGTTCAAATGGGAATCTCAAATGTAAAAGTATAAGAAAATGACGTAAGTAAGGTATTAAAATGAATGATGATCCTGAGTGTAAAAATTTGAAACAAATTACAGGGAAAGTCATGTCTGCACTATTTAGTCATTTAAATTACCTTGAATTGACTTTCTTTAGTGGATGGTCTCTTAACAGTTGCTATTCTAATAGATCCTTACGAATGTAATTAGATCACCCATAAAACAGTCATGTTTAGCTTACTCTGTCTTAGCTTGCTGGTCTCGAGACTCATGCAATAATTTAGTCAAACTTGCTCTTGTTACGAAAATTCTGCCTTAGTGGTTTCTGAGAGTTTTCTCCAATATCTCTTTATCAAGTAAAATTTCTTTTTGAGATTAATATGATCTATCTGGATTATAATAAACCTCTTTTTTTTTTTTTTTAATGGTACCTATATGAGCTGCCCAAATTGTACCATCCTTTTCTTTTGAGTTTCCTTTTCCCTCAGGTTTTTATTTGTTTATTTCAAACAGATCATTTGATACCTCTGTCATGACACCCCTGCTCCAAACTGGAATTACTGCGCTGTGCCACCATGGTGGCTCTTTTTTAGGCACGATGCTGTTGTGGTCCACGCTGGCCTTGAGTTTGCAATCCTCCTGACTCAGCCTCCCAAATCTTTGAGATTACAGGCACAGATGGTCTTTAGGTTAGGTCAGGAGTAGAACCTGGACCTCCCATGTAATCCCAATCTGTACAGTACAGCATTTCAGGAGTATGAGCAGCAAGGTGGGGTCGTCTCTTCACCCTTGGATCCAGTGTCTATGTAACTGAGCTTTTCCCTTATTTATTTTATGTCTGGTGACATAATCTAGGGAGTTTCAACACAGCCCAATCTAGTAATGAAAATAATTATTTCTAAAATTAAAGTGCATTATGGTTATTCATCATGGACCAAAGTGAATTACATGATAAAGGTGCTACAGATAATATTATAGCTTCAAGGGAAAAGAAGAGTCTCATTTAGTCTGATTCTCTCATTTTACAGGTGAGAGCAATGACTCTCAGGACTGCTTAGTACCCTATTAGGGACTGATCTCCGAATATCCTGATTTTGGCTCAGGGCAAAGTTTTTCACTCCATGCCACTGCTCTGATATTATTTTTAGGATATAAATATAGCATTGAGAATTTTCACATCTTCCCTTTTTATTCAATACAATCTATTATATTGGCACAATGTTTTATAATTTTAAACAACTTGACTTGATGAGAAATACCTAGATATACCTATACTTAAAAGGAAATTAAATATTCTTTTTTTAAAATTACTTTTTCTTTTCTTTTTTAAAAATTTTTAAGTGAGACACCTTTAGTGCAATTTCCTTTTCCTTAGGCAATTGTTTGTTGTTAAGAAAGTTACAAGAAACCAAAGCACATTTAAAAAAAAAATTAGGTAGATAAGGTCATTTCTGCTGTAGTTTCTTGCAGATTTTATTTTCTTCTCTGAAAATTTTCTCAAGATGCATTAAAAGCTTATATTGTAATGACTTCTGAAAATGGCCCACTGTTTTGTTATTCCCCATTCAGGCAAATTTCAAATTTACTAATTTACGTGATGTGAGGGAGAGTTAGAACTTTATTAGCCTTGTTTTTGACATCTGAGGCATAAGACCTAATAATGAATGAAGTTTGTCCTGCAGTATATTGGCAGGTCCATATTAAGGCTGACTAAACTCGCTGGTGAGGGCTTTCAGTAATGAGCAGAGTTTTAAAAGTCTCCAGATTACTCTGGGGCTATGCACAAAAGCTGTCTCTGGACATGTAAAGTAGAAAATTGAAACAATTTATGTATCTCGATAATTCAACTAAATGTTCTAACATTTACCTCAATTACTTTGAATTTGCAAGAAAATGTGTTCTTATGTTTGAATTAGTCTGAAAACTGCCTTAGTGTTTTATTCCAATTTACATGTCCAGATATAGCTTTCGGGTAGTAATAACAGTGACGGTTCCCATTATGTTCTATGCACTATTAGGTGATTTTCATCTATTATTTCTACCCCTCATACCTTCTCCCCAAGCTAAGCATTGCTATTCTCATTTTACCCACGAGGAAACTAAGATCGTAGAGGTTACAGAAACTTGAAGAACTTGAAATGGTAGTTTTCTTTGAAGAAAATTGGCAAAGTGATGAAAGAAAGCAATATATGTTGTTAAATCTCAGGAAATGAATAAATGCTAGCGAGATTATTTATCAGTTCAAAAGGCAAAAAGTAAGGCCAGTCTGTATGCCTTGATTGAAGTCTTCACTACTCTTGCTTGGATGTAATATAATGGTGATTTCGGCTTGCCTTCTTTTCTTCGTACCTTTTTATAATTATATCCATGCCTCTATTTATTTTTTTTAAAGTTTTATTTTCAAATTGTCAAGTGACTCAGTTGAAACCAAAAGGCTTAAAAAATAAAAGAGAAACTGCTCCATATAAAATGGCGTATTTCAAAATACCAAGTTACATCCTCCTTCTAAGACTATAATTTGCACAACCAAGCTACATTGGAATGCATTAACTCCGTACGATTTTGACAGAGGCAGTCTGTGCATAAATCCCTCGAATACTGATGGGACTGTGATTATACCCTGAAAAAAGAAGAGCCTGAATACACATTTTAGAGGCCAGAAAGTGTGTAATGTCTCATTGTTTGTATCAAGATTCTAAATCACATTCAAGTCGATGACTCTGATCTTCATATCAATGCACAAATGGAACTGAAGATAAAAGCCAGGAAAGCTGTTTTCTGAGTGAAACACTGATTTTGTTCTCAAGTTACCAGCAAGAGACCATTTGGGATATTTAAGCCTGAGGTTGAGTGCTTCACATTTGTGAGAGCTCCTCAATGTTTGAAATGGGTTTTCCCTTTAGGGAGTCTATCCATTTGGACAAGTGCTACATCAGATCAAAAGACATGGGAAGAGGCATTTTGCGCACAGATTGAATTTTTTTTTGGCAAAATAACATAGCTTTTTAGCACAACATTGTCTATTCTCTACTGAGTGTCTCTTTTTTTTTTTTTTTTTTTTTTTTCCCTTAATAGTTGGAGTCTGTTTTCCAATAAGTGTCAGGCTTTTTTTTTTCCTTCAATGTGGTAAATTGGCTAGCTGCCACCTGGAGATCATTTGAAATGAAAGCTGGTATAATGGGATTTGGTTTCTCAGCTCAAGTTAGCATTTTTTTTTCCAGTTTATTAAATGTTGATTGGATTGCTCTCTATATTGAAATTATTGTTTTTCTTATTTTATGTTATTTACCACTCGAGAAACAAATATTAATATAGACTTTTTCTTTTCATTTTTTGGGTCTTCATGATATTTTGTTTAAAATGCTATGTAACTACTAATTGTAAAAAAGGCAGTGTTATCACATCTCATGCCTATCATCATCCTAAAACAGTTTCAAGGGAGATCTTCTGAATCTAAATTGCTATTTTAACAATAAAGAAAGGTTGAATCAGCAGTGGAAAGCAGTGGCCTTGTTTTATTTCCAAATGCTGATGCTATTCCATTTTAGGTGAAATTGTTTACAAAAACTTTGAACAGCAATCTTTGGTCATGCTCAATGACAAACCAATACCAGGAGTTGGAGATGGCACCAGTAGAATGCCACTGTAGGGGACCATTAAGAAGTAGAGAATGGGAGGGAAAAGTGTTGTATTTGCTTTCCTGTGTCATGCACTTTAGAGAATTCCTGGCATGACTCATCCAATTTTCCCCTGTTGTCATTAGCAATCGTAGCCAATCACGGCTAATCATCGACTTCCAAAACGAAAGCAATTTGGCCAAAGTGCAGTTGGAACTACTTCTGTTGCATCCCTGGGGATATTACTGGAAACTTGACCATATCCTGTTTCCAAACTACTGTCTTCTGATACAACATAATGGAAAATTGGGGCAATTATTCAGATAATATGTAGAAATAGTACATTTTCACCTTCAATTTAATGAAGAAAAATCTCCATCTCTATGTTAAAGTCTTCCTTTACTTTTAGCGCTTCATGCTAGAACCGTTATCTTTCTCAAAATTCTACTCAGCTTATGTCTGAATCTCTCTACTTCTTGCCTTCCTCAGTGCCTGGCGCACATTAGTGGCTGGATAGCCATTTATTGTTTTTAATGCTGATTATTTTCTTGAATGAGGTAATATGACATAGCAGTTAGGATCTGGAATCAGACTACATGGGTCTGAATATTGCCCCTCCACTCAACGGTTGTGTAACTTGTTCTCTCTGGGGCCTCTTTTCTTTATCTATGAAATGGAGATAACAGTATTACCATCCTCAAGGGCTGACATTTAGCTTATGTGCACCTGTGTACCATTTGTTAAAACTATGAGATGCTCCACACTGTTAGTAAATATTGTTCTAGTCTCAAGCCCCCTGAATTCCTCCCTTTCTCCTCACTTCTTTGGTCTACCTCTGCCCGCTCAGTGATCCAGCAAGAAGCTGTTTGCTCAAGAGAGTCTCCAGGAGCCTTCCCTGGCACTATGTCCAGCATCTGTCCTTACAGATCAGTGCCCATGTTGTACCTGCTAATAAATGGTTTTAGTAGTATTTTCTTTATAGAGACCTTATGAGGATTAAATTATTATATATATGTCACTATGTTTAGAAGAGTACCTGAAACCTATTAAGCATTGTCCAAGTTGCTATTATCAGAAATAGGTGGTAAATTTTACAAAGAAAAGAACTTTTGTGAAATTGGAATATCTTCCAGAAGCACAGTGCTGTAGGTGCACTATCTTTTTCTCTTCCCTTCCCTTGCCTTGCCTTGCCTTGCCTTGCCTTGCCTTGCCTTGCCTTCTTCTTTCCTTTCCCCTCCTCTTCCCCTCCCTTTCCCTCCCCCTCCCCTCCCCTCCCCTCTCCTCTCCTCTCCTCTCCTCTCCTCTCCTCTCCTCTCCTCTCCTCTCCTCTCTCCTCTCCTCTCCTTCTTTCTCTTTTCTTCTTCTCTTTCTCTTCTCTTCCTTCTTATCTCTCTCTTTTTTTTTGTTCACTAATTGTACAGATGAGTGAATAGTCTGGCTCAATCAGTTTGCATTTCCTAAAGTAAGTGACATTAATTATTGGACTACAACTTTCTCTCTTGGGGCAAAAATGTGGTTACTGGAGCTTCCTATTTTAGTCTTGATGTGTAGGGTATGTGTGAGCAGATATTCTCAAATTTTCAACCCTGTAGAGGAAATTAAATGAGAATAATCCTATGAAAAGATAGAGATGCCAGTGAGGGGCATAGGTGTACCTTTGAACCATAGATGTACTTTTCGCTACTGAATATGGTACTACATCAAAGATGTATGCTTTTCAACAACCAGATGGTTATTAAGACAACTAAACTTTGAGGCCTGACTCTTTTCTTCAACCAGAGACAAGTGGCTGTTGAATCAGAGATGTCCTTCCCCCCAGGACTCCACTGCCTGTAACATTGACTTAACTCTTAGGAATGAGCCTTCCTAGCACCATGGGACTTGACTCCTAGGAATAAGTCTTTCCGAGCAACATGGAACCTGACAACTAGGAATGAGTCTTCCTAGCACTCTGGGACCTGACTACTAGGGATGAGTCTTCCTATCCCCATGGGACCTGACTACTAGGGATGAGCCTTCTTAGCAACGTAGGACCTGACCACTAAGAATGAGCCTTCTCAGCAATGTGGGACCCGTCAATTTTGTGGCCTACACATACATTTAGAGGAATGATTTTTGGCCAATAGGGAGGACTGTGGACAGAAGTCTGACTACTTTTTCCTACTTTTTCCAAAGTCCTTTCCAGAGGGCCTAGGGGAAGTCATGCTCACAAACAGTAACAGACCATTTTTTTTCCATTTAACAGGATTCTTCCTGCATCCTGTCCCTGACATAGTATCTTTGAGATGTATATTCAACTGATTATAGTACATTCTTTTGCTAACCTCTTCCCAAGACACAGAACTTCCCTTTCCTTGAGATGTGGATTAAGCATTTCTTAAGAATCTCTTCCCAGGACATGGATCCTCCTTTCCAATCACCAACCTAGAAATTATGGAACCCACCTATACCTACAAGCCCCTGCTTCCACATGTTCTGCCTCTTTGTGCCAGACCAATGGAAATATCTTCACTAATTTTGTCTGTCAGTCTCAAAATCAAATAAAAGAAACCCCCTGTATGTAATCACCCTGAGAAAGGCATGTATACCTCATCTCTGGGCGTAGGTCACTCATATTTCTACTTGGAAATAAACCACATTAATTATTAATTAATTTTAAAAAGACACCATGTATAACATGAAATTCCAAATAAAAGAGACAGCACATGTGCCAAATCACACCAGATGTGGATCTAATACAACTTCTGATTTAGTTTGTCCTGCAGGTATAATTGTATATATTTACTCAAAACCAATAATAAGTATCTTATTTGCCTCCCAATAGGATATGAGTTAAAATTAGAGCAGGCACTAATTTACTAATTTGCAGTGCTGAACACACAGTGGGTACTCATTAAATATTTGTTAAGTGTTTGATTAATTGACCTTTATTCTTGAAGTAGAGGAAACAGACAAGTGATACATCATCTTGAGTTTTGTCCTTGGCTCTGCCACATGAGTTTATGCCACTTAGTTTTCCACTACCATATAGCTTTCAACCTAATGTATCCTTGTAAATATGGCTTGAAATCAGGAAGAAAGGATGTATAATTCTAACAAAGAAGACTTGCATTTTCAGACTTTTTCAGTTCTTCTCCACTAGCTCTATAGTTTATTAATATAATTAAGTCTTTACACTCATGCTTTTATTGCCAAGTCCAAGTTTTACCTAATTTTTCTTTCCTTTTGGTCATTCTCTGGGTTAAATCTGTCTAGTTCTCATATGCATAACTACCACTGATCTGAATTTTTTTAATCCCATAACTCTACCATTACTTTCATTTTTCAAATAATAGGGAGGTCAAGGATTAAAGTTGTAGGTTTTCCAGTTTCATAAATAAAATTGTTATTGTTTTTAAACATTTACTTATTCATTTTTTTTCCATGGGACAGAGAGAGAAGGGGAGGCATCCCCAGCAAGGTCTCCATGCAGTGATCCATCTCCAGTGCAGCTGGCTTATATGATGAGCACATGCCCTGATGTGTTCATTGACATTCTAGGACATGAACTTAGTCCTTTCCCCTGTGGGTCCATTTGCATTAACATTGTGTCACTGTCTCGCTCCAAAACTCTTTTATTTTAAAGTATACTGTTATGGCAGAAGACTTGACTTGAATTGGCACTGTCAGTATGATTGTCCTTGTTTATCCATTCACCAATCAGACTGCCTCCTACCTCCAGAGGGAGAGAAGAGCATTTATCTGAGTGGAGACTTAGAGAAATTGAAGACTACTTTTCATTTAATTCTCTTTTGGTGGCTAAACCTAATTTCTTCTTTCCAGTCAAGAAACCTGTCTTAAATTAGAGAGCCAGAATCAGTGATCCTGAGGTAACAGATCCCTCAATGTCTTCAGAATATGTAGAATGCACTCAGCAGAGAGCCTGGAATTTTGAGCACCTTCAAAGGAATCGTCTTTGGAACTGAGTTTGTAGACAGGCCAGATTCATTGTCACCAGAAATCAGAGTAATTTTCTGAATCTCACACACGCTTGTCACAGTTCAGCCTCTCCAAGGCTTTCTCTAAAGGACACAACAACCTAGTTATCATCCCAGTCAATGCTCATTGATGAGAAGATAGAGTGGGGTTTGTGACCTGTTGCTAGCTAGTTCTATGCAAGCTTTTTGTAGCAAAGAGGCTCAAGTGAAAGAATTCCTCATTGTAATCTAAGGAAATAAGGTCCATATTGATTGTGTTGCTATGAATACCAACAAAAAATAAACTATTATGAAATCCCATATAATTCTAGCTACTTGTTAGTTTAAAAAAAAATCTACCAATTTACACATTCCTGGCCAATTATTTCAACAGGCAAACAGTTTTCATGCATCTTGGAAAAAAGATTAAGACTTTTGTAAGTCATATTTTCCATGTTTACTTGCATTCGTATTTTTCCACTAATTAGTTTGTTCAACCTAATTTACCTACATGCCCTTGGGGGCAATTCTAACACACAGTACTTTGAGAAATTGTAAACTTCTCTTAATGTTAAAATCACCTAGAAAAAGATGATTGCTACATATTTAAGTTTGTTGAAATTCTAGCCCAGTAATTACTCATGCTAGATTTCCAAATAAGAACTTTGTAGTGAGAAATATTGACAAAAATGTAAAGTAAACAAAACATATTTTATTTCAGAAATGGATTTTACACTTGTTTGCGGTTAAGTAACAATGAATAACAAGTGTGTGGACAGAAATAATGTTACTTATTTGCATTTAAGAAATCCAATTATTGCTGAATGTGTCTGCCCTTATTGCAACATACTTCTCAAGGTGTCTGAGCTCCAGGTTATTTAGCCAAGTCCAGGGCAAAATGATAAAGTGAGTGAAATTAGCCTACACCTAGAATTCTTCCTTCTCTTGTTCTTATTGTAGTTGGGATCCTCTCTTAATTATTTCTTTAACCTCTGCTCATTCATTTATTGACACTTCAGTGTGAATTAAATTCTTGTTTTTAAGAGGCTTTTGCCATAGGGCACATATACCTGCCAGGAAAAGAAAGAAACAGAGACAGTGAGAGGAGAGGTGAGAAATCACTACCCCTGCCCGGGGAAGGATAGCCACACCACAATCACTTCTCCATTCTCTTCCTGGTATCTTGGGCACATATGCATATACTCCCAGTGTAAGTTTCAAGTCACCAGGTCTGGGACTCAAACCATGGTCTGCTATGTGGGACTCCAGCGATGTAACTACAAGGCCATCTGCTGGCCCTGTAGGAATTAAATTCTTAGGCAATTTTTCTAGTGTATTTTCATTTTTCTTTGAAAGTGTTACTGTGGACTTGGCCTCTGATTCCAGGAAATTTGGAATTCTTTTTTTTTTTTTGGAGAGGTTTTCGCTATAGGGCGCGTGTGCTCGCCAGACAGACAGAGAGACATAGAGACAGAAAGCGAGAAATCGCCCCCCAGGGGGGATGGGATGGTCACGCCGCAATCTCTTCTCTTCCATTCTCCTCTCGGGATCTCGGGCACGCACGCACACGCGCCCAGCGTGTTTTAAGCCACTGGGTCCGGGACGCGAATTGCGGTCGACTACGTGGGAGTCCAGCAACATAGCCATTACGCTAACTGCTGGTTCCCGAAAATTTGTAATTGTTAATGTAGGGTCAAGTATGAAATTCCACTGGATATATTTTCATATTCATTTTAAATGTTATCTAAGTTCCTTTTAAAAATGGATTAACTTTTACTTCCTAATATTGTCTTATTCCAGATTGTACTCTGCTAAAATGCATATTTATTATTTTGAGAGAGATTTTTGCTATAGGGTGCATGTGCTATCAGAGAGAGACAGAGAGACAGAAAGTGAGAAATCTTCCCCCAGAGGGTCTGGTTACACCACGATCTTTTTCTTCCATTCTCCTCTTGTTATGTTGGGCACGCACATAAACATGTGTGGTGTCAGTTTTAAGCTGCCAGGTCTGGGACTTAAACCATGGTCGACTATGTGATAGTCCAGCAATGTAACCATTCTGCCATCTGCTGGTCATTATTTATGTGTTTTAAATTAGTCTAATATCTTCTGGTTCATCAATTTTCTCATTCTCCTTCATGTTTTATCTTAGGACAAATGTCTTTCCTTTTCCAAAGTTTAACTGGTCCCTTTTTGTAACTTTTGCACAAATCTGTTATTTTAAATAATTTTTTGGTGACACACTGTATATTTCAAAGAAAGATTATCCTCTGTAAGCAGATGGATTTGAAGCAATCTCTTGATCATTGATAACACATTAATAATTATAACACATAGTATTTGTATTTTAAGGTTGTATGTAAGACATTAAAGATAAATACTACTGTAGATTTAAAAAAACCATTGGACAAATTAGTACATGTAAGTTAAAAATAAAAAGGTATTGAATTTCGAATGCTCATCCATTTTCTCAAATCACAATTAATGTAACATTATTGGTTAGGAAGTTTCAGCAATTTGGGGGAAAAATGCCTTTTTTTCCCCTCAGTGCTTTATTTAGAAGTGGCAAATAAGGCAAGCACTTTAGAGAAATACAATAAAGTACTCTTCCTCCTGAGATGTCTCCATAGTGCCCACTTTGATTTTATCCCAGTCTTTCAGCCTCCACCTTCAGGCATGGTTTTGTTGTTCTGATCATTAATATTGACAGATTTCATTAATACAAAAGCTTGCTTGTATAAATGGGATTAATGTGCTGTCAAATGTCAGGAAGATATAATGCTAGATATAATGGCAGTCTTTAATTCACCTAGATTTTCTTTGCTTCTCTCTCCACCTTCACAGACACACACACACACACACACACACACACACACAGTGTCATATCAGGAGGATCCTGAGAAGATGGTAAAGCTCCACAGTCACTGTAAGAGGGAGAAGTACTATCTCCAGAGTACCTGGAAGTAGGCTTTGGGGGTTCATAAGATGCTCCTCTAAGAGAAGGACAATATTATCTGCAATGTCACATTTATTTATTTATTAGATAAACATCCTTGACTAGTCTCATAATGCAGCCTCCTACCTCCAACCTAAGTCTTTTGGGCACATGTATGTGCAGGTCAACCTGAAAATGAAACCCATTTGGCCATGTGTCTTCCAGTATTGTACAGTGTTGTGCTACCACTGCACCACTGGCTGAGCAATGCCATAGCTTTTAAGCAGACTCCTAGGAATGTATTCATGCACATGTCACATCAACATGCTCATCTCAGAGGTTCTTTTTTATTTATTTATTTATTTATTGAGAGGTTTTTGCCATAGGGTGTGTGCACTTGTCAGAAAGAGAGAGACAGAAAGTGAGAAATCACACCCCTGGGGAGATGGCCATCCTGCAAGCCCTTCTCCTCCATTCTCCTCTCAGGATCTTGGGCACACATGCACACACACCCTGAGAGAATTTACACATGCACACACACCCTGAGAGAATTTAAGCCACTGGGTCCAGTACTCGAACCACAGTTGACTACTTGGGAGTCCAGTGATGTAGCCATTATGCCACCTACTGGTCCCCAGAGGTCCTTTATGACTTATCTTAAGAACCACTAAAGTTCCTCTGTTTCTCTTTTAGGGATTCATTTTCCTTCAGTTCTCCTCCCAACCCACACCAAGACACTGTCCTGTCCAGCATTCTCAGCTGATGTGGCGTCTACTTCACTGAACATGCATACTGGATTTAAAGCTGAGTTAGTTCAGTCACACCATCCACACTGACTCCCATCTCAATGCCCCTGCCTCTGCTTGCCCCAGCTTCTCCACAGGTGAACTTTCAGATCTCACTCCTTAAAGGGTCTTGCCATTTCATATCTGTTATTTACCATGTTATCTCTGAGATTGCTCAATTTCTAGATCCCATGCCTACTTTCCCAGGCATCCTGGCTGCTTAATAAACACATACTGGCTCTTTTTATAAAAGTTTATTTGCTTTGCTTATTTTTTATTTCATGATAGAGAGAAGTAGGGAGAGGTACACTTTACACTGTTTCACTATGCCTGGTGATGAATATACATATATATGTATATATTTGTATATATATACATATATATGTATATATATATTTATTTAGAGAGATTTTGTTATAGGCATGTGTACTCCCTGTAGAGACAGAGAGAGACAGGGAGACAGAAAACGATAAATCACCCCCTGGCGGAGGATGGGGTGGGGTGAGGGGTGGTCATGCCGCAATCTTTGCTTCTTCATTCCCCTTTCAGGATTGTGGGTATGCATGCACACTTGCCTGCTATGAGTTCCAAGCTGCCAGGTCTGGGACTTGAACCACAATTGACTATGTGGGAGTCCAGTGATGTAACCATTATGCCAACTGCTGGTCCCTGAATGCATGTTTTAATAGAAAATTTAACATAATAGGAAATTGAAGGCACTCCAATCTTTCATTCCAGTCTGGCCAGGTATTTGAAATGGGCCACCCTCCTTGTTATTCTGACAGACATGGTCTCAGAGCCACTCACTAAAGATCTCATATGGCATGTGGTGACATTTATTTGATCACTTGGACACTTTCATTGTTGTGACATTAAAGTCCTCTGTGATGGAGAATAGGCCTACTGCATTAAAATTTCTGAGTCCAGTGTCACTCTGTATACCTCAATTCATAGTGCTAGGCTTTTGCACTCATCCCATTCCTGTTTTGTATGAAAATCCTGCGTCTTCTGCAAATATTTTTTAAGCCCTGGGATTCTTCTTCCTTATACTGGTGGAGGCCATGTCCTAATGCCCAGAAGCCCTCCCTGGTGCCTATTGCCAGTTTGGGTTTTACAATATCACTATCCTCCTGGAGTCTTTCATTGCTGTTTCTCACCCACATGTTTGCACAAATCATACTCCTTCAAAATTCAGCACTTATTGATTACAGAAGTTGTGCCTGAGATTGCAAGATCCCTTGATCACCAGACCTTGCTTTCCCAGACTCCAGTGCCCCCCAAAGCTCATTTCTTTGCCTGCCCAATTGTGTGGGATTTGTGTCAGTTCTCATTGCCACCATTTCTCACTTAACTATCTTCCTGTGAGTAAACAACCATAGCATGCCAATGGGCCATAGGCGTGAGAATACACCTGTTATTCATATGCTGAGCTATTGATCCTATTTCATAGCAATGTGAATGTATTACTGAAGCTAAGATGAGCTTCCTAGTATTTATATACTACATATGAGAGTCATTAAAGAGTAGAGTCATCAAGAGAGGACACTTTACTCTTCCCTGTCCCTGTCACATCAACCTTTTCTTCTTAATCCATGCAAGGATGCACTCCCAGAATCTCCCATCTCTGAGAATGCCCACTGTCTGATTACCAGTGGTTATTGTTCTTCAGCAAAGTCAAAAATGCTCAATTGCTGGGCAAGCAAGGCCTCATACTCTTCCACAAATGAAGTTTAAATAGTAGGATAAAGTCCTTTAAATAATGAGAATTGTCTGTCTTCCTGAACATCATCACAGGTTGTCTTGTTACTAAGCTGTAATTTTTTTAGATTCAAGTGTGCAATCTTAACATTCTTAGCTGCCTAAGTTGTTGTTTAAGTCGGAGGAAGCTATCACTCTTCTCAGAAGGATTCAACAGTCTGCCCTGATAATATGCAGCAGAGAAAATTGGGATAGCGGTCTGCTATTTGCTGTTGTGTTTTTTTTTTTTTTTTTTTTTTATTTGCTGTAGGGTGTGTGTGCCTGCTGGAGATAGAGACAGAGAGAAGGAAAGTGAGAAAGCACCTCCCACGGGGGATGGTCATGCCACAATCCCTTCTCTATTTATCCTTATGGGATTGAGGTACCCATGCACACAGGCCTGGCATGTTTTTTCAAGCCTCCAGGTCCAGGATTCAAGCTGCAGGGTTGGCTATGTGGGATCTATTAACCTTAATCACTATGCAACCAGAAGGCTTTGCTTGTGTTTTTAGCAAAGGGAATATTATTTCCTATAATTTTGAAAAATATATTCACAGGGACCAGCAGTTAACATAATGGCTAGGTTGCTGGACTCCCACGTAATTGACTGTGGTTCAAGTCCCGGATCCGGTGGCGAGTGCATGTGCCCTATAGCAAAAACGTCTCAAAAAAAAAAAAAAAAGAGAATAATTTGGGCTGATTATTGGGTCATTGGAAAAATCGTGATACTTCTTTGCGTAGAAAAACATGTCATGACTTTTCTGACAATCCAATAGAATAATCTAATAAATCTTTGCCAATCTAATAAATACTTCCTAAGTAATTTTTGTGAATGTATTTTTCTTTCTTTTTATTTTTTAGAGGTTTTTTTTTTTTTTTTCCTAAAGGGGCAATGGCCTTTCCCGGAAGACAGAGAGAGACAGAGATACAAAAAGCTAGAAATCACCCCCCAGGGGGGATGGCCACACCGCAATCCCTTCTCCTCCATTCTCCTCTCAAGATCTTGGGCATGCACACACATGTGCCCGGCGTGAGTTTAAGCCACCGGGTCCGGGTCTTGAACTGCGATCGACTACGTGAGAGTCCAGCAACATAGCCATTACGCTAACTGCTGGTCCCAAGTCCAAGCTCATAATCATATTACTATTTTAACTTCAATTATGTTAATGATAATATTATAACTTTTATATATTATTACATGGAAGTTATGTTTACTTACATAGCTCATATATCATAATAATATTAATACAATGTATATTAATATGATATGCAAATCTCAATGTTAGAAAAAGATGAAAAAAGAAAACTTGTAAAATCTAATAATGAAATTTGTATCTGAAAATGTAATAGTATTCTTTAAGGTGATATAGAAGTAAACTCGTATTCTGAAATTTCAAGCTTGATCATCTCTTTCCAAAAGTTACATGTGTATATACATGTGTTCTAAGCCATGCCTGTTCTTTATTAAACCGAGCATTGAGGGATTAATATGTTGATAACACCTCTTGTGTCTGTGACTGACTTTCTTTTTTATGGGAGAGGTTTTTGCTATAGGGCACGTGCGCTCACCAGAAAGAGAGACACAGAGAGACCGAAAGTGAGAAATCACCCCCTGGGGGGAGAGCCACACCGCAATCCCTTCTCCTCCATTCTTCTCTCAGGATCTTGGGCACACACGCACATGTGCCTGGTGTGAGTTTAAGCCACTGGGTCCAGGACTCAAACCGTGGTCAGCTAAATGGGAGTTCAGTGACATAGCTACTACATTAACTGCTGGTCCCTGACTTACTTTCTATTCTGAGTTTCTAATCTCTGCTACATTATATCTATTACAGCAATCTTCTAAAAACATATTCGAAAAGGTGTAATGTTATAAATGTTTCATCTGAGTTAGGTAGCTGTTCAGAGATCATGAAATGAATCCATATATTACATATTCATAATAATATAAGAAATTACAGAGTTTAATAATATATCAATAAATTATGGGAACCAGCAGTTAGCGTAATGGCTATGTTGCTGGACTCCCACGTAGTTGACCGCAGTTCACGTCCTGGACCCGGTGGCTTAAAACTCACACCAGGCGTGTGTGCATGCGTGCCCAAGATCCCGAGAGGAGAATGGAGGAGAAGGGATTGCGATGTGACCATCCCCTCTGGGGGGTGATTTCTCGCTTTCTGTCACTATGTCTCTCTCTGTCTGGCGAGCGCACGTGCCCTATAGTGAAAACCTCTCCAAATAAATAAATAAATAAATAATTAGTGATTATAAAATTAGTTGTACAAAATTATGTCAACTTCTAGATACAATAGCTTTTGTAAAATTGGCAATATTTAATGGTGGCAAGCATTTGTTAAATATTTTCCACATATTAAGGATTTTACTTGTATAAACTTGTTTCTTCCCTACAGCCACACTCGGAGGCAAACACAACAATTACTTTAAGCATTTTACAGATAAGGAAATCAAGATCTTGACCAGATGACTCAGACGATGGGGAAGAGTCCTGGGACTTTGCCTGATTCCTTGTTTTATACATCATCTGGACCACAAACATTCCAAACACAGAGACAAGAACAGCTCATTAACATTTAGGGGGACCAGTAGTCAGCGTAATGGCTGTCGCTGGACTCCCACATAGTCGACATGGTTCGAGTCCTGGACCTGGTGGCTTAAACTCACGCCGGGCATGTATGTGTGCGTGCCCAAGATCCCGAGAGGAGAACAAAGGAGAAGGGATTGTGGCATAGCCATACCCCCTGGGGAGTGATTTCTTGCGTTCTGTCTCTTTGTCTCTCTCTGTTTGTCTGGGGAGCGCATGCGCCCTATAGCAAAAACCTCTCCAAAAAAAAAAAAAAGAAAAGAAAAAAGAAAAAAAAAACATTTAGGACATCTGCGCGTCACCACTTTATGTTAGAAATATGCAAACAAGAAGCCCTCCTGGTTAAGTGTTCAGAAGAAGTGATCTGTGATTCAGTACCAAGTGGGAGAAATGACGGTGTATGGTGCTACATGGAGGTATGAGGCAGAATACCAACCCCACTGCATTAGATGTCATGAAAAGTTCTCTCCAGATCAAAATGTCAGCCCACAAACAGTACAGTTCATGGTGTGGGAAGTGAATGGGTGAGGAAGGTTGCTGTGTTGAATGCAGTAGCTGTGACTCTCCTACTAGGCATTGCAAGAACAGAGTGGGGAGCACAAAGAATGGGTCTATTTGTCAGATCACAACTCATTCCATCCCAGGAGAGTCTAAGACAAAGACCACTAAATGCAGAAAACACATAACATCCAATGTCTTCACCATTATCAAGGCCATTAAAGAAATGTAAAAAGCACAATAGCTAACCACATTCATAAATAGTAAACTAACCTTTGAGAAGGCCGTAAGAATTCTGTCTCATAAGTACTAGATGCATGTTAATTTAATTCTATTGGGAGGAGGAGTAGAAAAATATAAAACATTAATCACCATCTCAGAAATGATTTATTTTGCACATATACCTGCAGGGACGAGGAGAGCTGTTTACTTTTGGTCTCCTTCCAACACCTGCTTCCTTCTTGATCATCGTGGGCTGTGTTCATATGTCTTCCAGATGTCGATAGTAGATGGGCACCAATTTGGCCATCCTCTGCCTTTGTTTGTGCAGCCGGAATCCACGGACATTCGTGGGCAGACGGTAAGTCTGGGCTTTGTAATAAAGCTAGTAGACATCAGATCTCTGGGTCAAGCAGTCTGGGATCAGGACTATGCAGATGCCCAAGTTATTATCCCCCCATTGTATGAATGGGCCCCTTTATAAGAAGGTACATTTCTTTCATCAGAAATAAGGTATGCTGAATTTCCTGGCTCATACAGTTCAGTACATGTGTTAAACTCCACTTGAGGGAATCACATTCCCATGAGTGATTAGGACATTGGTCTAATGTATTGAGAAACTATAACTTTCATAGCTTGATTTTTAGCATACCTGGTCTATTTGTGTCAGAAATTTTGGAAGTAAAAAAAAGCATATATATCTTTCAGACTTAAAAGAGCTCAAGCTACCCCAAATCATGACACTGCTATTCATATAGTAACATCATTTACAAATAACATACTAGCAAAATCCAGTGGAATATACCTGAAGTCTAAAAAGGCTGTAGAGATGAGAGTACAGCTACTGGAAAGCCATTGCTTGTTTTGTTTTGTTTTTACTAGAAAGTACCCAACCACAAATCTGATTTTTTGGAGAGGTTTTTGCTATAGGGTGCATGTGCTCACCAGAAAGAGAGACAGACAAAAAGCGAGAAATCACCCCCCAGGGATGATGGCCACGCCGCAATCTCTTCTCCTCCATTCTCCTTTTGGGATCTTGGGCACACAAGCACATACGCCCAGAGTGAGTTTAAGCCACCGGGTCCAGAGCTCAAATCACTGTCGACTACATGGGAGTTCAGCGACATAGCCACTATGCTATCTGCTGGTCCCCCAACCACAAATCTTAGTTACAGAAAAGATTTACAAAGGCCTCGTATTAAGCATAATTTTCAAATGACCATCTTTAATATACAATTTCTTATTATTGGTGAATCTCATATGTTCTAAGGGAAATATATTAATTTCATGTATGCTGTTATGCATATATTTACGCTTGTACAAATGAGAGTGTTGCTCTTAAAACTTATTGGGAGATTATACTAATAATATATTGTTACTCTCCCACTGTTGCTCAAATATCGCTGCAACTCAGGCGTGTCCTTTAGAGAATTTCCTTCTAAAACACTTCAGTGGAGGGCTTTCTTGCTTAGATTAATTTGGTGCTTTTGAAGAGGCCAGAAGGGATTCCAAACCAAATCTGATTGTTAAATTGCAATTTGGGAAAGATGGAACCATATAATAAATACTGGTCTGGTGTTTTGAATAGTTGGTAAACTGGCTCTGAAAATTTATTTTTTTCCAAAATGAATTCTGACCAAGATTTAAGTAACAACTGTCATTGGAGTAAGTAATTAGTTCTCAAATATATACTTTTTGAAGAAAAATTTGGAGGACCCATGTTTCCATGTGTTTGTTGAAAATCCACTTACCTAAAAATCATTCATTCAGTTCAGTAGGATAGAATTCAGTTCAAAAGGTAGGCATTGAACTGAGCATACCTAATTTGAACCTTTAAACTTCCCTAACCTACAACTAGTGATCTCTCTCTATCTCTCTCTCTTTCTCTCTCTCTTTTTTATAAGAGAGATTTTTGCTATAGGGCACATGCACTCACTGGAGAGACAGAGAGACAGAAAGTGAGAAATCACCCCCCCCCCCCCAGGAGGGATAGTCATACCACAATCCCTTGTTCTCCATTCTCCTCTTGGGATTTTTTGGTTCACACACACATGCGCCTGGCATGAGTTTTAAGCCGCCAGGTCTGGGACTCAAACCATAATCGACTATGTGGGAGTTCAGCAATGTAACTGCTATACCATTGTGGGAGGCTGCACACCAGCGAGTCTGCCGAGGTTTCTCAGAGAGCAAACAATTACCATGACCCACCGTTAACAACCAATCAGGGCCCACCGTTTACAACCCACCAGAGTGTATATAACCACGATGCCTGGCCCACAGTAGCCAGATGACGACGACAACCAGGAAGACGACAACTGAAGAGCCTGAAGAGCTGAAACACCGCGCAGTCTCCAGACGACCCTGAAGATCCTGAAGAGCTGACACTGCATCGTCTCCAGACGACCTGGGAGACCCTGAAGAGCTGTAACACTACATTGTCTCCGGACGACCCTGAAGAGCTGTGATACCGTGTCGTCTCCGTGCTGCTCACAGTAGACGACGCGACCCTTAAGAGCTGTGACACTGCGTCGTCTCTGTGCTGTACCGTGCTGCCCACAATAAACAGACGACACTGTCGTCTCCGTGCTGTAACACTAGGCTGCTTGCCCGGGCTCTCACTCCTTCACTCAGGAAACCCGTTCGGCTGTCCCCCCGGGTCGGGACATACCATTTCTTGCTCAAGAATGAAATACTGATCTCTTGCTCAAGAATGAAACCTGTTTCCTGGATTACTTTATATTACCCTGGAGATAAGTATTTGAAAGCAGTATCTTTTGTGCTTACTTACTAAGCCACAATCTACATTAGAAGTAGCATTAACAGAGTGTCAAAAATGATACAGAATGGGGAACTGCCTATGATGGTAAGCTTTGCCTACTATAAAAACAGCAATGGGAACCAGCAGTTAGCGTAATGGCTGTGTCGCTGGACTCCCACGTAGTCGACCGCGGTTCACGTCCCGGACCCGGTGGCTTAAAACTCACGCCGGGCGCGTGTGCGTGCGTGCCCATGATCCCGAGAGGAGAATGGAGGAGAAGGGATTGCGGCGTGACCATCCCCCCTGGGGGGTGATTTCTCGCTTTCTGTCTCTATGTCTCTCTCTGTCTGTCTGGCGAGCGCACGTGCCCTATAGCGAAAAATCTCTCTCTCAAAAAAAACAAAACAAAACAAAACAAAAAAAACAGCAATGAGGGACCAGCATATGGTATAATGGTTATGTCACTGGACTTCCACATGATCAACCACAGTTTAAATCCTGGGCAGGGTGGCTTCAAATTTATGCTGAGTGTGTGTATATACATGCTCAAAATCCTGAGAGGAGAATGGAGGAGAAGGAATTGTGGCATGGCCATCCCCCTAGGGAGTAATGTCTCACTTTCTGTCTGTCTGTCTGTCTGTTTTTCCCTCTCTGGTAAGTGCATGTGCCCTGCAGCAAAAAAAAATCTCTCTTAAGAAAGCAAAACAAAACAAAACAAACAACAGCACTGAGCACTGTTTACTTTCTAGGAAAGGAAAGAAGGTTTACTCTCTGTTTGAAGTGAGAAAAGTATTGCTCATTCTAAACTGTAAGTATGAATTGAAACATTTTCATAATACATTCTAAAAATGTTTACCAACTAAAATTACTTATTGAAGGATAGAAAAATTAGAATATTCTAAACCACACAAACTGAGAGGTAATGATTATGTCAAAATAACAGACACAAATCAGTATTTGTGGATAAGCTAATGCCTACCTTGCAGAAAGCCTCGAAATGCTCAGTTTCTTTGCTCAATGTCCTGGTTTCCTGAAGGGTGCCTGCTGTTGGCTCCTGTCCTGCTCTGACTTGTCTACAGGCCCTGGTGCTCATCCGTATCTTGGAGAGAATGACAGACACTGCTGAGGTTGATACTTTGAACTTTCTCATGGGGATCCAGCTGAGGGAAATAAAACCAACTGTAGACTTCCTTTTAGTGTGACTTGTTTTTGGACTGGAGCGAGAGCTCAGGAAAACTGGGCTGAAGAGCAATTTGAGAGAGAGTTTTGGCCCAATAGCCTTGCACCAAATTCGTGGGCTCAGCTGTTTCCTTTATATCAGGAGTTACTTTTTCCCTCTGAAAGTACTTCTAAGTCCTTTGGGCAAGTAACTGTGGATTATTATGTGCCACCAGTTATCTTGGGCATATTTTTCTAATTCTATGGTGGATAAAACTTAACCCGCACATGCTAAGACCACCGATGTAGTAGTTTCTATCACTGAACTAGCTCTTTGCTTCCCAGGACTTTGTACTGTTGACTTTCTCACTATCTCTTGTGATGTTTACTTTAACCAAATAAGAATACAAGTCAGGGAAATTATAATAAAAATAACAATTCCACTATAATAGCATTGGTTAGCATTTTTCTTTTGAGTTTTTTTTTTTTTTTTTCTCCACAGGGCTTGTGTACTCAAGGGAGAGACAGGAAGAGACAGGGACAGAAAGTGAGATATCATCCTTCGGGGCATGACCATGTGGCAATCCCATCTCCTCTCAAGATTTTGGGTATGCACACGCACATGCTCAGCATGAGTTTCAAGCTGCTGGGTCTGAGACTCAAACCATGGTCAACCACGTGGGAGTCAAGCACTTTAATCATTATTCCACCTGCTGGCCCTGTATTTATTACGTTTTACTCTAAGACCCACATGTCTCTTTATTGTGTTTTACATTGATTGTTTTACATTTAATTTTCACAGTAACCTTTTTATATAGGTACTATCATTTCCCTCATTTAAATGATGAGAACAGTGGATGCAGAGAAACTGACCAACTTGTTGAGGGCCACACTGAATAGATTCAGAGCCTCTGCATCTAATGACTAATAGGACAAAGGAAAAGGAGAGGAGAGAGAGCGTTTTTTTTTTTTAATCATTGTGTTTTGTTCTCTATTATTTTTTTTCTTTCTATTCTTTCTTTCTTTCTTTCTTTCTTTCTTTCTTTCTTTCTTTCTTTCTTTCTTTCTTTCTTTTTCTTTCTTTTTCTTTCTTTTTTTTTTGAGAGGTTTTTGTTATAGTTTGTGTGTGCTTGCCAGAAAGACAGACAGAGAGACAGAAAGTGAGAAATCACCCCCTCAGGGGAGATGGCCACACCAAAATTCCTTCTCTTCCATTCTCCTCTTAGGATCTTGGGCACGCACGCACACGTGCCCGGAGTGAGTTTAAGCCACCAGGTCTGGGACTTGAACTGTAGTTGACTACATGGGAGTCCAGTGATGTAGCCATTACACCAACTGCTGGTCCCTTTTGTTCTCTATTCTTAATTTCAAAAGTGTATAAATAGAATTAAAGAATGTATCTCTCTCATATTAATGATAAACCCTGCCAGAGCAGGGACCATGCCCATTTTCTCTCTCTATGGTAGCTGAGGTACGACCTTGTCTATCCCTAGTACAAAATAGACACTCATTAAATATTTGTGGGACAAATGATTGAACAATTTCAAAACCTGTCAGTTATTTTCAAGTGACCCTCATTCTTTGTTTTGTCTAATTCATGTACTTATTTTTAATGTGCTCTAAAATTACAGAAAAGTACCTAGGTTAGAGTAATTGAATACTCTTTGTCAAGAATGCACATAGGTTTCTATTGGCTTAATTGCTAACGGAAGCTTTGGGGATGAGTTAAGTAAGAGATTATTTTCCTTATGGAATATAATCAACAGGACCTCTCTCAGATGTGTAATAAAGAACATACTGACATGGAGTTCACATCTAAATGGGAGAGTTACAAGTTTTATTGCTTCTCTCAAGCCCGTTATTGTTCATTATTTTATTAATTATTTCTGGCAACAAAAATAATTAAAAATAATAACCTCTGGTTGTGTGCTGCCAAATGTGACAAGACTGAAGGAGCTATGTAATTAGTATGCAATGTGCTCTGTAACTTGACCTGCAATGCTCCTTAGTGAGTAATAGGTATGGAGGTCATGCCATTATGTGGCTCCTGATCCACACCTAGTCATGTGGCGAGGACTGTATTTTAGTTTTGCTGTTGTAGTTGCAAAAATTCATTGATTATTATTATTCACTTCATTTTAACTTGCCAGAGCGTATGCGTACGCAGTGGAGGGAGACAGGAGAAGGAGAGAAAGACAGAAAGAAAAAGCAAAAGCACTCCCTGTGGGGAACAATCATACCTCAATCCTTTCTCTTCCATTTTCTCCATGTGGGATTTGGGGGGATACACACACACACACATACACACACGTGGCATGTTTCCCAAGCTGCTGAGTCTGGGTCTTAAACTTTGTAGTCAGCCGTGTGGATCCAGCCACCTTACAACCATTCCATTGGCTGGCCTGATTATTATTTTTCTAAGATAGTTTTTTTTCATGCATATGTGTGTGAGTGTGCCAATATGTGTAAGAGTATGCATATACGTGTTAGAAAGAGTGAGGGAGAAAGAGAAATATACCTTCCATGGAGTCAAGTCATGCCACATCTCTTCCTCTAGCCATTAGGTTTATTAGGTTTACTAGGTAGTAGGCACTCACATGCATGCTTGGCCTGTTTCAGGTTGACTATGTTGGGATTGGAACTAGAGTGGCCATGTGTAAGATCTAGATTTTTTTTTTTTTTTGAAGAGGTTTTTGCTATAGGGCTCGTGTGCTCTCCAGAAAGACAGAGAGAGACAGAGAGACAGAAAGCAAGAAATCCCCCCCTGGGGGGATGGCCACACCGCATTCCCTTCTCCCGCATTCTCCTCTCAGAATCTTGGGCATGAATGCACATGCGCCCAGAGTGAGTTTAAGTCACCGGGTGTGGGATTCAAACCATGGTCTATTACATGGGAGTCCAGTGACTTAGCCATTATGCCAACTGCTGGTCCCAAGGATCTAGATTCTTTAAGCAACAAATTACTACTACACAATGGAGCCAGCCCTGCTTTGATTATCAATCTTAAATTGCTCATATTTTCATACCTTTTGGTCATGTCTAACTTCTTGATTCTGAAATATCATGCTAATTTCTTCATTAAAAGAAAAAAATGGTTTCACTTCATACAATTTTTTCTTTTACACCCTTAATAGCATCCTAGAATTTAAAAACAATAATATGTAAATTATTCTTATTTGACTTAGATTGATTCACTTAAACTTAGTGTATCCTCTTCTATTTGCAAATGAAATGATAGTCTTGACCCACTATTCAGAAGAGTCAGTAAAGATGATTCATTGAGCCTTATAGAGTACTTTGAAAATATATAATTGCACTAGATCTCAGAAAAGCAAATCACAAATTCTAAAATGCTTAAACACAGCTAGATAAAAACCCAGGAAGCAGAGACTTGCTAATGTTGAACAAGGAAGACAGAAGAATATATTTTTAACAGTCAGTTTTACTGGTGTAAGTAAAGCCTATTTAATTATAAAAATCTATTTAATCAGCAATAGAGTCATTTCATTTTAGTGGTATCTAATCGTAGGGGAGCTCCACAGCACAATCATGACCTCCTTCTGCCATGCTCAGTTTAAAGCCACCTTTAATGCAATGACGAGAGAGCAGTTCCCGCGATTAAAGCACTTTAATAAATAAATAAGTAGCTGGATGAATTTACCAGCCAAGGGAGAGAAAGGAACAAATGAAACCGTAAATCCTGTAAGAATAGTTTTACTGCTTTTAAAAACTTGTACGGATTATTTAAATTGTGCTTCTCTAATTACAATAGCTTATAACGTTTCATTTTGTTTAATAGTATTTGCTTTGATTGTATCATTATCATAGCAAGGAAGTTGCTCTAATATCTACCTGATAGTATCTTTCCAGTAATGAGAAGGATAATTGGTGTTATGCGAATGTGCTTTCCTTTTATATCCTTAGAAAGAGATCCTAATAGTAAAAAAATCTGGAGAAGTTCCATTTGTAAAAATTTTCTGTTTCATAAGTGCCTCATCGCACTCACAACATTTCAGATTTATTTATTAACAGGTTAATTTTATGCATTCACCCATTATAATTGTCCCCTCACAAATTTTAATGACCCCATTTGGCTTTGACAGTATAATAGCAGAGAGGAATTCTCCGATTTTTGTTCTTTTGGAATACACCCACAGTATTGCAGAGAGAATTCTAAAATTTTTCTATCTTCTCAAATCCAAAACCCACTTTTACACTCCAGTTCTAGCATTGATTTCAGAAGTTATAAATAAGGAAAACCATTACCCTCCCCTCTTTCTTTCGATGGCTCCCTGAAGCTAATGGCCATTGTACAACTTCCCTAGGCTGATTTGAGAGTAAACAAAAATGCCACTGTAGTAAAGGACACGTGGGGACTCAGAACTTGATTGCATGAAAGTTTTACATTTCCCATACTGGTCTTTGCTCATGCATATTTTCGAAGCTTGTGGGTGTGTGCACATATGCGCACACACGTGTATGTGTGTGTATCTGCTATAATACTGTAATCACAACTAGATAGGGTAACTTCACTTCCAGTGGGAAGAAAAATGTTGTATTACAACAGAAAGTCTATGGACTTGCATTGAGAAACATCTGGGTTGAAATTTCAGACCTAGGTTCACCTATACTTAGTGTTAATTTAATTTGCAAGTTCATTGACCCCATCTACGTTTCTTCCTCATTTGTATAATAGAAATAATAATACAAACCCAATAGGGTTGTAATGTATGTAAGTTACATGGAATATATACTTATAATAAATATATCTTCTCTTCTGCTCCTTTCTACTCCATTAAGGGAGCATGAAAGGAACACAAAAATATACAAAACATTTAAAGCAGTACTATTAAAATAATAATAATAGTGATAATAATAAAAGGTAGGTATAACAATTAAGCTTAAAGAAATGCCTAATATTGTTTACTGTGACTAGTTGCAGTACTTGACTTCTCAGTCTCTTGATGAACAAAGTGACAAAAAAGGATAATATATTAAATTATTGTCAATATTTAAGAAAATAAAATAAAATAAGGGTCTCCAACTTCTTTATGGACCAGTATTTTAAAAATAAGCCAGAGAGCATATGTGTTTGCTACAGAGAGACAGAGAGAGAGAGGAGGAGAGGGAGAAAGCACCTTCCCATGGAGCATGGTTATGCTACAATGCCTCCTCTGTTTCTCCAATCTGTTGGGATTTTGAGCATGTGTGACCAGAGTGCTTTTCAAGTCACTGGGACTGGGATTAGAATTGTGTGATGGGCCATGTGGGGTCTGGATCCCTTAATCACTAGCTCCTGGAACAACACTTTCAAAATTAAATATTAACTACCTTTGCTTGTATCCCATACCTCAGATTTCATTATTTTTTCCATTAAAAAAAATTACATTTAATCATTGTACATCTTTTCAGTGTACAACATGGTTTTCCAAGGCATACATGTGTTGTGTATCAATCAGGTCAAAGTTATTACCATATACATCATTCTCAACAGAAAAGTTCCATTATGTTTCTAATAAAAAGTTATTTAGAAATTAAAGAAGATCATCATTTTTTTGAAAAAAAGATGTTTCTATGATGCAGGATTGGCTATATCTTTCTATCCTTTTTTTTTAAAAAAAATACATTTAACCACTGTGTATCATTACAGGATACCAAATGAATTATCTCATTACACTGCATATTGGTTCAGTCAAAGACATTACCATAAACATTATAAATCAACAGATTTCTTTCCATTTCTGGTACCTTAAATGTTTTGCTTCTTTCTTCTCCCCTTGATTCCCTCCTTCTCACCCTCTCCTTTTCCCATCTTCCTCCCTTACATCTTTCTTTTAAGAAAAATGCACAAAAGCCAGCAGATGGCATGATGATTAAGGTACTAGACTACCACATGGCCTACCTACGCGTCCTGAACCTGGTGATATGAAATCACACTGGTCACTTGTGCATGCATGACAAAACTCCAGGAGGAGAATAGAGAAAAAGAGATTGAGGCATGGTTATTTCCTATAGGGAGCGTTTTCTCACTTTCCCTCTCACTGTCTCTCTGTCTCTCTCCAACGAGTGCACACTCTCATCACAAAAACCATAAAAAATAAAGAAAGCATAGCCAGCAAATAAAGGGAATCTTAGTAGGACACTTGCAATATTTGAACTAGAGGCTATTTAATGTAGAAATGCTGGGGAAAAACAAACAAGCAAATCAACAAATAAAAAGCAGAAAACAAATAAGGGGTAATGAAATAATGACTGATGCTTGTTTTCTTTTAGTTCTGTGAATTCAGGAAGATGAACTGGTATTTCATGTCTCAATTTTTGCCTTAATTTTTCATTAATGACAGCACCTCAGATAGACCTTTGCTTGAAGTCACCACAGTTGTCCAGTCATTTCCTCCCTGGTTCAATACCAATCCTCTATTCATACTAATACTGCCTCCTGTCCCACCTCTTCCACAGTCCCTAATCAATCAAGATGTCCTTCTTACCTAAAAGAAGTCATTGTGAAGAGTCCTGATTTCTGCAGCATTCATTCCAAATTGTTATTACATTAAAAAGGAAGGGGAAAAGTTTTCAGATTCCTGACAGATATTAATCCTTGCAACTTGCCAATGAGTAAAGGGAATTCCAGGGAATTCTACGAGACCTTAAAATATTAAAAAACAAAACGAAACAAACTCTTTGTAATCCTTATGGGTAGCTAAACAAATTATAGGTTGAGTATCTTTTATCCAAAAGCTTAAGACCAGAAGTGTTTTGGATTTTGATATTGTTTTGGATTTTGCAAGTAACTCTATATGCATATTGAAACATCTTGGGGGGAGGACTCAGCTGTGAACATGAAAATCATTTATGTTTCATAATACCTTATACACACAGCTGGAAGGTAATTTTATATAATATTTTTACTACAACCCATCACATAAGGTCAAGTATGGAATTTTCCACTGATATTATCCTGTCACTGATGAAAATTTTTCACATTTTGCAGCATTCACAGTTTAGAATTTTGGATGCTTAATTTGTATTGCAAATATAAATAAAATGTTAGCTGTCATAGAATTTACAAAGAAGTGTAACCTGTAACACATATTTAAACACTGGAATGGGCCAGTGAAGAATACTGGTTTATAGTTGAATAACATAATATTCTGAACCCTCAAAAAGTTAACAGCACTGCACAGAATCATGCACCAGAACTGTGAAGGTAAGGACTTATTTTGCTTCCTAAATTTGTTATTTTGGGGGATATCCCTCATAGGATCAGTTTGAATTGTACTATACACATATATTTATTCATGTTTATTTTCTTTGTGAGCATGACTCATTGTTTTCTAATAGACATTTACAATATGGCAATAGCCACAAACAGGACTGCCTGATGAAATAATGAAACCTCTCTTCTCCCTGCTTGTCTGTCTCAGAAATGTTGACCTCAACGTTTCTGCTTTTGCTTTCAGCTTGATTAGTGGATTTCTTTGAATGAACGGTGTCACTATGTTGACTATTACATTTTAATTCTTGCAAGAGAATTCTAACACTTTTTGCCATTCTCTCCATTTTTTTTGTCTGTTTTTTTTTTCTTTATGTAGAAGAAATCTAGTATTTCTATTTTTGCGTGAACAAGTTTGATGAAAACACATTCCATTTGATAACATATATATTTTCTGTATTTTACCTGTATATTAGTTTTTTTTTTAGTAGTCATTTTAATCTAACTTTATTTCTTCTTCTTTCTTTCTTTCTTTATTTTAATTTGACCAGGAAGGGACAAGGTGAGAGAGAGAGAAAGATAGAAAGAGAGAGAAAGAGAGGGATGGGGAAAGTGAGAAAGCAAGTCACCAGGTCTGGGACTCAAATCATGGTTGGTCATGTGGGATTCCAGTACCCTTAACCACCACGCCACCTGCCAGCCCTGTAGATTAGTTTTCGGGTTTGATAGTTAATACTTATTTTCACATTATTCTGACTATATAAGAATTATAAGCTAGGGACCAGCAAATGGCATAGTGGCTACATCACTGGATTCCCATGTAGTTGACCATGGTTTGAGTCCTGGACCTAGTGGCTTAAACTTATATTGGGCGTGTGTGAGTGCATGCCCAAGATCCCAAGAGGAGAATGGAGCAGAAGAGATTGTGGCATGGCCATGCCCCCTGGGGGGTGATTTTTCACTTTCTGTCTCTCTGTCACTCTGTCTCTCTCTGTCTTTCTGGCGAGTGCACACACCCTATACCAAAAAAAGAAAACCTCTCCAAAAAAATTGTAAGCTAAAAAGTCCAACAGGCTTTTGTACATGATATCCTTGTTGCCATTTCTTCACTATTTTCTTTTGTACCCTGTCATTTAAAAAAATGTTCATAGTAGATATTCCTTCTCGAGTCCCTGCTTTACAGACTGCTACCCTCAATCACTAGTTCATTTTCCTGCCCTAACAACGTAGACTTGCTCTTGGTGAAAAGTCACAATCTTGGAACTTCCTTCTAGGTTAAATCACTTATCTTGAAGGTCTTAATGGTCTCATTTTCTAGCATCCAGTATTGACCATAAGTCTCCTACTGGCCATTTTTTTTTTCATTTGCAAATAAAGGTTTACTCTTTTTATTTAAAAAATGTTTATCTCTGTCCATGACCAGAGCATGTGCATGCACATGTGAGAGTGGCGGAGGAAGAAAGAGAGAGGAGCGCTCTCCGCAGCATCTTCAAGCCACCACTTCCTCCTCCAGTCCTCCAGCCCCTCAGACTTGAGTACTCATGTCCACGTGCCTGCTGTATTTCAGGCTGACTGGACAGGGGATTCAAACTGTGGTTGCCATGTGGGATCTGGACTTTCTTCAGCAGCACATCACCTCTATGTCACAAAGTCTACCCATCTGCAGATCAATTTTAATCCTCTCTGAAGATTTTGAACTTTCTTTTTCATCTTTGCACTATAAAATTTTACTACAGACTATCTAGATGTGGGTATTTTTCTGTTCAGTATTCTGAGCACTTAGCCCACTGGTTCGATCCTGAGAGTCATGTCACTCAGTTCTGAGACATTCTATCTTGTTTTTGATTATTTTTCTCTCCCTGTCTACTTTAGGGTGATCATCTGAGCTCTAGTAGGTTAGATGCTGGACCACTCGTATGATAGATGAAGATACTCTTATCTTTTTCAGATATTCTCTCATCTTTCTGTCTTCTGTTCCTACATCATTAGCAAAATTTTAAAACATTTAATATCTCAAAGATTTTATTCACTTTTAATTTCAGCAATAATTTTTTAAAAATTCAAGGTATTGGATTCTCCTCCAGTATCACTCTCTCTCTCTGTCTCTTTATCTCTCTCTAATTTATTGCTAAGGATGTTATTTTCATTAGGTTACTATTCTGTACTGCTCCCTAAATTACACCCATTTCCTGTGGGTAACACGAGTTGCCCACCATGTTGCAGACTTGCCTCACATACTTCATTATACTGCCTGTCCATATGTAAACTAAAGCAATGGAGAGCACATCAGGAGTTCTGTGCCCAGTGGAGCTTTGGTGGGTTTACTTTAGAGCAATTGGGCAGGTACATGACCATTACAACTACTACGGAGTGTCAGAATTTAAGCGACTTCACCCCTTCTCCCCGGGAATCAGGAAATACTTAAGAGAAGAGTCTTCTGATTCTTCTGTACAAGCAATTGATTCCTAGGTGCCAGGTGGTGATAGAGGTGGAAGCTTGATTTTTAATTCATGTCCCTATTTTTATTCCAAGTCTTTCTCTCATCTGGGTGTTTAGGAATCTTCAGGAATCCCAGCCTCCTGGCCAGCAGGTGGCACAGTGGTTAAGGCGCTGGACTCTCATGTGGTCAGCAGCAATTTGAGTCCTGGACTTGGCAGGTTGAAATTCATGCCAGTGCACTTGCTACATGCCCAAAATCCTGGGAGGAGATTGGAGGAGAAGGAATTATAGTGTGCCCTCCTTGTCGCCGCCCCTCCCCCCCGTGTGTGTGTGTGTGTGTGTGTGTGTGTGTGTGTGTGTGTGTGTGATTTCTTGCTTTCTGTCTCTCTGTCTCTCTGTCAAGTGCCACACCTCTCACCTCCCCCCCACAAAAAAAAAAAGAAATTCAGAATTACACCTTCAGATGTGTACCTTCTCGCTCCCCCTGAAATTTCTTTCTTTCTTCTGAGAGAGAGAGAGAGACAGAGAGACAGAGCGTGAACATGCACTTCATGAGGGTTCTCATGATTCAATTCCCTGATTCAGCCATTCAGGATCACAGGCATGTGTGTGTGCCTGCCATGCCCAGGGAGGTTCTGGCCCAAAAACCCATAACATTTCCCATGTGGGTTCTGCTGTGCTGCCTCCTTCTCCCTGCGGTGAATCTTTTCAGTTTTGCTTCCTGTTATCATTGCCTCGTCTCCTGCATCACCATTCTGTTTCATTACCTCCCTGTTGTTACTCACCTCACTGTTTAGCAGATGGGTTACACCCTCAAATGCCCAGGCAGGTAATTAAGTAAATGGAGAGGTGTGACCCTAAGAAATACAAACAGATTTGGCATGTCCTGATGTTAAAGAGTTTATTTTTTATTTTTTATTTTTATTTTTTGCCATAATTTTCCTGAGGAAAAAATATCTGCACATATGCTTGGCAGAATGTCAGCTTTACTTAGAGTTCCTGTTAGGTACCAAACTCTAAAAGAAATTTATTATTTCTTAACAGGGGTTTTAGGTCCTATTACTTTCCATCAGACTTCTCCATATAAACATAGGCTTTCAGTTAAACATGTTCATGCCATGCATGAGCAACCTCAAGTTAAACCATAAAAAGATTGTATTTCCTATTAAAAAAATCTCCAGTGTAGAAGGCCCTGGGTAATGTAAGAGGCAGTAATTCTACTTTGATTTTATAGTACCATGGCAGCATGCTTCATGTTTGCTTCTCATTTAAACCCTGGATATAAATTTAGGGCTGAATATTGAGGCATACCTCAGAGAAGGTGATTTTGTATGGGTGCCGGTTAATGTGGTTCATTTATATAGCTTTCCAGTCCTACAGCTTCATCCAAAGAAGCACAGAGTGATAATGTATAACCCAAGGATCAGACGGATGATCTATTCTTAGATGGTCACTTTTAATACCTTTTCTCATACCAGGCCATGAGATAATATGACAGAAAGTTAATGGTTATAGTCTCAGATGAGATCTATGTTTCATGGTTTTCTGATGCTAACTGAAGGATGAATTATTGTGAATTATTTGCTTTGGATATGCAATGGTAGCAGGGTTGATAGTATACCGTATATTGAAAAAAAATGTAAATATACTTTGGACTACAGGAAGGCCTCTGAAGTAATGCTTATAAACTAGTCCAAAGGAGTATTTAAGTTGTCACACCCTTTTTGTGATTTTGGCAAGTTTTCAGAGTTAACGTCAAAGTCTGACTTCATGGAGGCCAGGGGTTGGGGAGGATTAGGTCTCAGTAGCTTTATGAGATTCCCTAAGCCACTCCAAATAAATATAAAATCCATATTAAAACCATGTGTTTTACTCACAGTGATAATTTTAAGCCTTAGCAAGTAAACACTCATTAGAAGAACAGTATGCTATTTATTCTAAGTGGCTACAGATCAGCTTTGTAATTTCTATACCCAACCTGATATCTACCTGCAAGTCTTGCCTGTTTGGAAAGTGTGTTAGTACTATCATACGATCAGTGGAAATACAAAAGCAGTATGTAACCACAATTTATAGCCATATCTGTACTCATAATCTGCTGAGAAATAGGGTATCTGTGCTTTAAAATCCATAAAAACATGCCTGAAAAGCTTTTACTCAGGTGAGGTTGGCTTGCTCAGATATTTAGAGCAAAGAATAGGTTTTTAAGGTATTTGTATTACGCTAACAATTCAACATGATGCAGATGTCTCCATTAAGTCTGTCAGCTTCTTCCTTGAGCAGGGGAGAATCAAATGAAAGCTTGACAATCATGAAGCGCGTGGTTTGCCGTGGTGGGTCTTCGTGATGGAGTAGATCTCTAAACAATTGATAAAGTGGTGGTGCTCTAAACTGACGGCTGAGATGGGCAGCGGTGCATACCACAGCCTGTCTTTTCCTTGCCACACACTGCTTAACTGGCCACTCTGAGCCATGTGTCTAGATCAATATCCCAACATGAAAGTGATTATTGGCAAGTTGCAAATTGAAGCAATTTAAGAGGTAGGTTTAAGTTGGTGAAATTGGAAAGCACCTCCAATAATGAACATGTAAGTCCAGTGATATCCTTAGACTTCCAAGAAAAAATTGTCAGAAAGGGGCTCTGTGTCCTTTTCAAGTTACAAATTAAGGAAAATTTTCGCCTCCATGAGAAACCATTTGTAAGGGAAAAGGATTCATCTACTTCCTGCTATTCTTCTGGTATGCTCATACATATTGACTTCCTTACATTATTTTATACAAACTGAACTTCTACCATTGTGTGTGTGTGTGTGTGTGTGTGTGTGTGTGCACGTGTGAAAGGAGTTGTGGGGTCTATTTTCCAAATAAAAATACTGCGATGAAATACATTAATTAGATTTGCAGAAAGTTTTATGAACTATTTAAAATGATTCTCTAAGGCTAGACTACGAAGGTTTATTTAATCTGCTTAACATAGTCACCACACTAAAAGCATAGAGAAGGAACTGGAGTTGCAGGTGCTAACTCCAGTTGGCACCTGCAGGAGGATATATCCATAAACCATTTGCTGTGTGGCAGATGTACTTCCCCCAAATGGCCATGAAGATGTTTCCCATCTCACATTGCCTACCTGCCTCAATGGTCTTCCTATCAAGATGTGGGAGCTCTGTGTTCCCTCCCCTTGAATGTGAGCTGGCTTGCGAAACAGCAAAAACAGCATGCCCTGACTCCCGAAGGTAGTTATGAAAAGTGATCCAGCTTTTGCTTGATACTTCTGGAAGATTAACTCTTAGAACTAGTCATGTTCTAAAGGAACATGCTGTGAGGAAACCAAAGCAAAATAAATTATTCATTTATTTCTCATTAGGCAGGAAAGGATAACTGACTGTATCAAGGAATCAGACAGTCTTGGGATGAAAATTGGGTAGTGTTTTCCATTCCTCTGTACCAGGGCAAGGTAAACTATAGTCTGTAGGTTGAATCCATCCTGAGACCTGTTTTTCAGGGCCCATAGCTGAGAATGAATTATTACATTTCTAAAAATGGCTATTGGAGGACCAGCAGTTGGCGTAATGGCTATGTCGCTGAACTCCCATGTAGTCGACTGTGGTTCGAGTTCCGGACCCAGTGGCTTAAACACACGCTGAGCATATGTGCATGTGTGCCCAAGATCTGGAGAGGGAAATGGAGGAGAGGGTATTGTGGCATGGCCATCCCCCCTGGGGGTGGTTTCTCGCTTTCTGTCTCCCTCCCTCTCTCTCTCTCTGGTGAGTGCATACACCCTATAACAAAAACCTCTCCAAAAATAAATAAATAAATAAATAAATAAATAAATAAATAAATAAGAAGAAAAAGGGCCATTGAAAAGAAAAACCCAAACCAAACAAACAAATATCAAGGAAGGGATAGAGACTATAGGTGGCTTGTGCAGACTCAAATATTTACAATCTGGCTCTTTACAGAAAATGTTTGTGGACCTCTGCTGCTTAGTAATACTTTATAAATTTGTCTTCTCTTAGGTACTTAGTATAAGTTAGTCCACTGTTTTGTGCAAGAGGAAAAAGTTTGGCAACAGAGGAACTCTCCATTTTTTTTTTTTTTTTGGAGAGGTTTTTGCTATAGGGTGTGTGCGCTCGCCAGACAGACAGAGAGAGACATAGAGACAGAAAGTGAGAAATCACCCCCCAGGGGGGATGGTCACGACGCAATCCCTTCTCCTCCATTCTCCTCTCGGGATCTTGGGCATGCGCGCACACGTGCCCGGCGTGAGTTTTAAGCCACCGGGTCCGGGACACGAACCGCGGTCGACTACGTGGGAGTCCAGCGACATAGCCATTATGCTAACTGCTGGTTCCCAGGAACTCTCCATTTTTGATGTGTTTGTGTGTGTGTGTGTGTGTGTGTGTGTGTATGTGTATTTTTTCAGAGGGAACGTGTACTCCTCAGAGAGAGAGTGAGCGAGCGAGCGAGAGAGCGAGAGAGAGAAAGGTGGGGGGGGAAGCATACCCAGTAGTATGTGTTCATGCTACAATCTTTTTTCCTCCATTTCTCCACATCATGCAACTAAATGCACTAGATTTGCAGAAAGTTTTTATGCAGTATTTCAAAAGATGCGTGTTCTATCTTCTTTCATCTCCCCCCAAAAACATATATTTAGTACATTTATGAATTCTTCTCTGAGGCTGAAATAACATGAAATTGTGGAGAATATTTTGTATTCATGTATGTTGTATATTATCATTATACATTGGATTCAAGTTTTACTGAACATAAATGAATAACACCAAATTTTTAGCACTTTTTCTTAGGTGACTAAATTGTAAAACTCTATATCCATGTCAACTGCCAGCCCATGTGTATTAAGCAGTTATACCAGTTCATGGGTTCATCATACTATAAATCATAGGATCTACAATTGCTGATATCCAAATTTTTATCCATGCAATATGAAGAATAAGAGTACTTCAGAATAATAATGTTTGTATTTAGGCAGAGAATAACAGGAGTTTTTGATTCTGAATTCTACTTCCTCTTCTCCCATTGAATTGGTAGGTGCATGTGATGTTCTGAGGACAAGCAGGCATTGGCAGAAATCTGATGGGAAAAAGACTGATTTATACACTTTACATCTATTATATGGATTTTTAAAAAAAGTTTGATGAAACTTCTTATGCTTAAAAGTTTGAATTTTAAGTTGGTAAAAACCTTTTTTTCAAGGAATTATTTTATTTAACAGTTTATTCATTTATTTTAATTTGACCAGAGAGAAACAGAGAGAGAGCAAGAGAGCGAGAGAGTGAGAGAGTGAGAGAGCGAGAGAGCGAGAGAGCAAGAGAGAGAGAGAGAGAGAGAGAGAGAGAAAGTGGGAAAGCAAGCCGGAACTCAAACCACGGTTATCCATGTGGGAGTCCAGTGCCCTTAACCACTGTGCCACCTGCCAGCCCCAAGTTGGTAAAATTCTTAATGAAAAATATTTTTAGCACTTAAACCATCATCCCTTTGTCATTTGCCAATGAAATGGGGCAATGGAAAATCATAGATATTCAAGAAAAGAAACAGCTTTCACAATTAGCATAGCTTTAAGTATTAACTCACTCCGTCCTTTGCTTGGGATCTTGGGGATTTGTACAGGAAGCAACATAAGGCAGGTTTTGTAAAGCTTACATTTAAGTCTTTGGTGGTTGGAAATTGCTGTGGAGCTTTAATTTTTGAAATAGTTTTTCAGTACTAGGTAAAATTGATGTAATGACATAAAGAAGCAAAACAACTAACAACCTTTCGAAGAGATTCAGCCTAATTGTTACAAAGGAAAAACCTTTTAGAACCCCCATACATTTCAGTAAGAATTGTGTTGTTTTCCATTACGGATTTTATAGAGCTTCTGTAATATTGGTTCATAAAATGTGTGTCTGCAGAAATTATCTACGGAAGTTAGAGGTAGGAAGACCTGTTAGGGCATCTATTTCATTTACAAGCCATCAATAACTAATGTAAGACACGACAATAATGCAACATTAAGGCTGTACATTTAAACACAGAAGTCAGGAAATGCAAAAATCAAGGATCTCATAATAACATCAAACACCCACAGTGCACAGATAAAATATTTTTGATTGCTAATTATACTGTTAAGTGTGATACTTTAAAATGAAACACATGAAATATGAACTAGCTAATGTTCCCTTGAGATATTTAACTTGTATTTCCTGACTGTTATGTGTAAATCGGTAACTTTAAAAACTTCATTGACATAGATTTTCATTTTTCATTTCCTTCCTTTATTTTTTAAGAAAAAAGTCTACTGATCACTGATATTGTGAATAGTGTTATGTTACCCTCAGTCTCCATATGCCTTTCTTCAGAAATTAGTCTAAGACTGGACTCATAAAATTAACCAGAATGGTGGCCCCACAGTCCTCAGGATGTGGTCATCCATGTCGATGAGCTTTGCTTGGTGTTGTGGTTTGACCTTTGCATTTAAGCAAAGAGCTGCCATCCCTAAACAAATTGATTCTATAACACATTTACAGATTTCTGTATTTGAAATGGAATAGCAATGGAATAGGGAGTTATGATATGCCAACATCTGCTAAATTTTAATTTGAGGGAGTTTTTTTTTTTTTAAGGTATTTCTGAGCTGTTTTTGTAGTACAGCAGTAATGTACCACTAAGGAGAGGTACCAAATATATGTTTTGGGAGGGAGAGGGTAGAAGGACCCACATTGTGATCATGGTTCAAATCCCTGGTCCAGTCAACCTGAAACATTCCAGGCACATGTACAAGTGCCAAAGATCCCACGGACTGGAAAACTGGAAGAAGGGGATGATTGTATGACAAAGCTCTGTGCAGGGTACCCTGCTCTCTCTTTCTCTTTCAATCTCTCATTTTCACATGAAACACATGTTCTATGATGAGTAAAGAAAAAAAAAAAAAAACGTGAAGAGAAGCTGGAGATCACCTGACAGTGATTCACATTCCCAGCCCTGTCACCCTGAAATGAGGTAGGCATGTATGCATGTGCTCAAGGTCCCATGAGCTAAAGACAAGAGGAAAGGGATCGCAGCATGCCTGGTCCTGTAGAAGGCATTCCTCTCTCTCTCTCTCTCTCTCTCTCTCTCACACACACACACACACACACACACACACACACACACACACTATCATTAATAAGAAAAAACAAGAGCATAGATTTTCCTTTTCAAATGATTACTCACAATAAGGACAACTGAAAGGAAGGGGAGAGATAAAGACATTACATGTACAGAATAGAGCAGGGGAGAAAAAACCTTGGGTTGTGAGATTAGAAACTGAATGTAAATCTAAATCGGAGAATTTAAGATAGCTAATATATCAATATGGTAGAGAAAAGGGGAGCTCAGGAAGCAGATGGGGATCTTCATTGACACACAACTGCATAAGGTCTAAATTCCTGGTGTGATAAAATCCTCCTAGTTCACCATAAGCTTATCTCTTCAGTAGGTAGAATAATAGACCCACAAAGTTGTCCATGTCCCTAATCTCTAGAACCCATGACTGTTATTTTATTTAGCAAAAGCAATTTTGCAGTTTTGTGATTACATGTAGGTTCTTGAGAAGGGGAGCTTCCTGGACTACCCTAAAGGGCCCAGTGTAGTCACACAGGTCTTCATAAGGGAAAAAGGGAGGCAGGAGAGTCTGAGATATGATGGAGTCAGAGGTCAGAGTTGTGATTGCTGGGTTTGATGATGGAAAGAAATCATTAAGCCAATGATTGCAGACAGCCTCTAGAGCCTGGAAAAGACAAGAAATGAATCCACCCTCCCATCCTCAGTGCCCTTAGAAGGAGTACATCCTACTGACACCTTGATTTTAGCTCTGTAAGTGCCATTTTGGATTTTCCCAGAACTGTAAGAGTAAATCTGTGTTGTTTTAGTCACCTTGCTTAGGGGATTTGTTACAACAGCAAGAGGACACCTCTGTATAGACACTGCATATCACCTCGTCTTCAAGATGCTATCTATCTATTGTAAGACTGAAAACCAATTTCATAAAAGACTTTTGGAGGTGGGTACAAAACACAAACATTTCTTCTGTGAACAAACAATGGCTTTGTTAATCCATGCAATTGTATATCCCTATCTTTTTAAATATCATAATCAAACACGGTGCCCAAGCTTCCCTTGCAGTCATTTTAATGATTCTTCTGATTTTCTTTAGGCTGTTGGAAATTAAATGGCATGATCTTGACTTGATGCTTTTCATAACACGTGCTCATGGCTTTTCCCGAGATAGATATTCTCACTTTAAGGTGTTTTGTTTGCATTTCCTACTTGTTAATTCATAGTTTCATTTTTTTTCTTTAATTGAATTACATGTTGTTGGAAGTTGAATAGCTTCTCCTGAAAACCTAGCAGACACATTTGTCAGGCAGATGTTGGTGCCTCTGTGATAGTCCTGCACCATGCGCAAACCAGCCATGCTATGCTTCGCCACCTTTAAAAGTCGTGTGATTTATTCTGAAACATTGGCAATGCTGTCTGCCTCTAATGGCATTACCTGCATGTGGCAGCCTTGTGCATATGCAAGCTGTCTCCTAGGCCTCATAGCGTAATTTCTTTGAAGACATTTAAGTGACAATTAGAGACCCATATTTCAGTGAAAATTACATAGCATGTGACACCGCTACCAATGCAAGGAGCTCTAATGAGTTAATGAGCAAATGCCTTTCATGCAGACTAATTTCCTATACTCGTGACAAACACAACTGGGTTACATCTCACTTGTTGGCCTTTCAGCTGAAGAGATTATTCGATATGTATCATATGATACATCTTAATTTTTTAGAGACCTCAAACTGAGAAAACTTGCCGATTGGCAAGGAATCATGGAAATATGACAATATTGTAAACAATAGCCATTTCAGCACAGTCCAGATGAGGACACTGAAGCTGTGAGAAGATAAGTAACTTTCCAAAGGGCAGAGTTAGTAGGTGGCGTGGTGCTGACCAAAGCCTGGACTTTTAGCTACCGTACTCCTTACCCTCCTTCCTGGTCCTGTGATTTTTAATGAGCTTCTCTGTGATTCCTGAACATACTGTTCTCTTTACACCCTCTACTTCTACACCATGGCAACTTCTCTAACAAGAGTGATTGAGAGAATGTGTGCAATGGGATCAGCAGGTGGCATCGTGGTTAAGGTGCTGGACACTCCCACATGGCCAACCACTGTTAAAGTCCTGAACCTGATGGCTTACTTGCTGTCTGCCTCTAATGGCATTACCTGCATGTGGCAGCCTTGTGCATATGCAAGCTGTCTCCTAGGCCTCATAGCGTAATTTCTTTGAAGACATTTAAGTGACAATTAGAGACCCATATTTCAGTGAAAATTACATAGCATGTGACACCGCTACCAATGCAAGGAGCTCTAATGAGTTAATGAGCAAATGCCTTTCATGCAGACTAATTTCCTATACTCGTGACAAACACAACTGGGTTACATCTCACTTGTTGGCCTTTCAGCTGAAGAGATTATTCGATATGTATCATATGATACATCTTAATTTTTTAGAGACCTCAAACTGAGAAAACTTGCCGATTGGCAAGGAATCATGGAAATATGACAATATTGTAAACAATAGCCATTTCAGCACAGTCCAGATGAGGACACTGAAGCTGTGAGAAGATAAGTAACTTTCCAAAGGGCAGAGTTAGTAGGTGGCGTGGTGCTGACCAAAGCCTGGACTTTTAGCTACCGTACTCCTTACCCTCCTTCCTGGTCCTGTGATTTTTAATGAGCTTCTCTGTGATTCCTGAACATACTGTTCTCTTTACACCCTCTACTTCTACACCATGGCAACTTCTCTAACAAGAGTGATTGAGAGAATGTGTGCAATGGGATCAGCAGGTGGCATCGTGGTTAAGGTGCTGGACACTCCCACATGGCCAACCACTGTTAAAGTCCTGAACCTGATGGCTTACTTTCTCACTTTCCCTCTCTCTCTGTATGTGTGTGTCTCTATCTGATCAAAATAAAATAAATGAATGAAGAAATAAAATTGAGTAAGTAATTCTTTAAAAGAGAGAGAGAAAGAATGGGTGCGAAGCTTGGGTGATTAGTCATGGCCCCACCTCTTGTTAACTACACCTCATTGTCCTTATTTCTTAAGTGCAGATTACAATCTTCCGTGAAATTGTATTGCATCTGAAGTTATTTTTGTCAATGTTTTTTTGAATGAACTGAATAAAGTTTTGTTTTTAGTAAACTACATAAAATGTACATATCTCATAGATTTGCAGTGATTGTTATATAACATAATAAAGATAACGTGCTTAGCAACAATTAGAGGCAGTATAAATTAATAGGAAGGAGAAAAGGAAGGAAATAAGAACAAATGCATATGTTCCTTTCAGAAACATTTGGCCACTTTTCACAGTGAAGTTTTCATAACCTTCAATTTGATTTCAGTCAAGAAAAAATTTTCTTGACCCTGAACTCTGTACTCACCCAGTGCTAGCTTCACTCTCACCAGGGGAATGAATGTACATGGAAAAGGCAAGGATGCTGTGTCCTGGGAAGAGCTCCTCCGTGGGAATCAATGAAGGCTGTGAGATGAAGGTCCTTTTTTTCCTTTCTGTCTCTTTTTCTTCTTACTCCTTTGGTTAATGTAATATTTTTGAAATATGCTAATTTTATAGACTTACGTAAGACCCCTTCTTTGCCACAGAACATTACCTCGAGAAGGAAAGTTGACAGGAAAGTCTTCAATCAATGTGTCAATCACTTTTGCCCTGCTGCGCAAAAATAATCCAGGTGTCTCCCTCAGGTACAGATTAGAAATGACTAGGAGAACTCAGGTGAGGTACTTTAAGGATTAAAGTCTCACATTTTGAAAAGCAGGGGTATTTGGTCTTTGTTCTGTGGTCTCTTTTACTCTGCCCTGAAAGTTACATCCTTAATTCAATTTTATGCATTGCTACTTCTAGGTGAATCTAGAGAATGACTCATCTGCTACCTGTTCTAGCCATCATCTCACTCTGTTTCCCCGAATTGAAGGATGCCCTGGATCTCATTAAAGTCTAGCAGTTTATTACTGCAGGACTGCAAATGAGTTTGTGTTTTGTTTTCATAAGGTAGGCTTCTCCCTTCATTAATCACCAGGGTTTTCAAATTCTTACATTTACTAACCATAATATTTCTTTGAGGTATTTGTACAAAACCTTTACTTGTTCTGAAGATGTGGCAAACTAAGTAATCATTTCTTTTTAGAAGCGTTATCTGCACAGTTGAGTTAATGGAGACATCACTTTCCCACTTGAGATAAATGTACATGTAAATGCACATATACTTACTATAAACACACACATATGTATATACACAGATTCAGAAGGAGCAAAGAGGAGGTTTGATGCCATTTAAATAACAGCTTTGACTTTAGGGGAAAATGGAAATTAGAGACAAATCTCAAAGAAGGGAATTTTTTTTTGAACTTGGGACAAACCACTATTTTCTCTATTCTCTAACCTTTGGTATATTATTTATCTAGTGGATTGCAGCAAGCTTTAATATTTGAAAAAAGGCATATGAGTAGCAGAGTCACATACCATATTTGAATAATGCAGGCAGCAGAGGTCTAGAGCATTAGCGTACTTTGACTAGTAAGCCTGATTTCCAGCCCGTTCTCATTTCTACCCCTGATTTGTTGTTTGACCTGAGGTGAGTAATTTTCTTCTTTGTCTGTCAATGGTGATAATGAGATCCCTTCCTTCCTTTTTTAATATAGTTGTTGTGAAGACTGCAATAATCTCTTAACTGGACTTTCCCCTCTGTGTACTGCCTCCAAGTTCATCTCCTTAAAACATTGCTTTGCGCACTACCTCTGTGCAGAAATCCCCAGATCTTTCCCATGGCCTGATCCAAGAGCCTCCTCATTTTAATCCCAAACAATTGCCGATCAACTTCTAGACATAGTGTGCTAGACACTATGCCGTGCACTTCCAATATTGACTCTTAATCCTCATATCACTGTGAGCATTCATATAAACAATCATACTCTTTCACAGGGAGGGTAGCCATGCTGCAATTCCTTCTCCATTCCCCTCTCAGGATTTGGGGCACACATGCACTTGTGCCTGGCATGTCTTTTTTCACGTTACTAGATCTGTGACTCAAACTGCAAGGTAGGCTGTGTGGAATCCAACTGTATTAACCTTCATGCCACCTGCCGGCCCAACCATCGTACTATTTCAATGCAAAGAAACTGAATCTTTAGAAGTCCAAGTTTGAATGTAGGCATTGTATCTGTGGAATGTTTCTCCAAACCATTTACTTCCCCACTGTTGCAGTGCCATCACTTGAAATCTCATGCATGGATTGTTACAATGATCATCCGTCTTGTATATTCTGTTGTGATCCCTAAACAATTCGTGCTCCAGAGGGAAGACTGACCGTATTTATAAAAACAAAAACGATGGCGTCTGCTGTACTCTATTGGTCTCCACTATATTTAGGATATGATGTCACTCTATACGTGGCTATATCTGAGCTACTCCATTCCCAGATTTCATTTTTTTTTCTTTTAAGAAAAGTTTATTTACTTCTTACCCCTTGAGCAAGAGAGAGACAGAGAAGTACCCCAAACAGAGCCCCAGCCTCAGCCAGCCTTTAATCATGGGTACATGTGTGCCCAAAATGTTCAGGGAAGTCTCCAGACAAGAACCTGGAACTTTCCCATGTGGGTCAGCCCAGAGAGCATTGCATTAACACTGAGCCACTATTCAGATTACAATTTGTATCTCCTCATATGTCTTGTCTACCTCATTTCACTCATTGTTTGCCTTCTTTATGTTCCTTAAGTACATCTGGCTAAGACTGTTTTGCTTTTGTAGTTATCTAAGCCTCGTATGTTTTAATCCTAGATCTTCATGTACATGCCCTTTCTCATTACTGAGGTGCCTGCTCTTTGTTTGTAAGTTCCACTTCAGTATATCTAGACATACATGATTCTTTTTTTTTTTTAATGTCTACATGGTATCTATCTATGGATATACCTTAATTTAGTTACCTGTTCTCTGCCAATAGGAATTTAAGTTCTTCCCAATCTTTTGCAATTACAAAGAACAAAAAAGAAAACACAATGTGAGTAATCTCAGACCTATTAATACACTCAAGGAGTTATTTGCAGGAATAATTTCATGAATTAGAATTACTGGATCAAACTGTAAGGGATTAATATTTTTGATAGATTTTGCCAAGCCAGAATTTATTTTTAAAGCATTAACTCAGTGAAGGAAATTTTTAGAATCTCTGCTAAAGCAGTCATGAGATGTAACTTTATGAAACTCCAACTATATTCGAGGATAGAGCTTAGAAGTCCTTGAGAAGTAGATGTCTTAAATGCTTTTTCTTGATGGGCACTTTTCTCAGCAGGTTTTAGATACGAAATTTTATTCTGAACACATCCACCCACATTCCCTGTTGCTAAGTAAAGGATGAGTCATAAGCTTAGTAGTGTTGGAGTTAAAGTAAGAGTTGGCCTCCTGCTATGAACATGGAAAGTCTGAGCTGTGTTTTTGCCTGTATGGGGAGTCTCAAGCTTCTCTACTGGGATAAGCACAGGGCCGTTCTTTTTCTGAATGCCTACCCTTTGCTTTTGCCTTTCTCAGAGGGCTGGCATTAAGGTCTCTAGAAGTTTCTCCTGATTACCCCAAAGTGCAGTCTTTCCCTTTTCTTTATTCCTTCTACATCAATGGCTGTATTATTTACCTGGACCCTAAAATATGATATACTTGGTTATTTTTTACTTCCATCTTTCATATGTCTTACTTCCTCCATTTGAATTGTGTGGTCTTCAAGGGTAGAGATGTTTTCTATCCTTTATTTTCCATGCTTAATATAGCAACTCACATGCATGATTACAAATGGTATGAATTGTCATGCACTGACTGTCCATTACTGCTGACAGGATCTGAATGTCTCACCACTCTTCAAGCCAGTCTCGCTTTGGCTTATGATACTCCAGAGCTGGTCTCAGATATGAAATATTTTCTTTCCATAGGAATTTCATACCAATATGACTCTGTGACATTGGCTTATTAACTGTTTTCTAAACAACTGAACCTATGAAAAACCGTTTTTAAGGGCAAAATTTTCATTACAACTCATTGTTGAGTTTTCTTTAAGAAGAAAAGAAGAAAAGAAACTGTATTTCTAGAGAGAAAAAAGCATCAAAATGTTCCCAGTGAGAGAAAATTGGGATTACATGTTCAGTCTGTATGTCACATCAGCTGCAATATACTTTCTCTGTAATGAGCTATGCTGTGATGTGTGTGTGTGTGTTTGTGTGTGTTCGTGTGTCCATACGTGTGTCTCAACAGACTGCTGAAATAAAATCTCTAGATGCAATCATTATGGCTGTTTTTATTTCCTGGCATAGTAACACTTGACAGGCCTGCACAATTTTGTACCTTTTCTGCTGAAAGCTAAGTGTCTCAACAGCTATGTATGAAGTGCATATAATGTGAGGGGGCTTCTGTTCTGATCTCTTCTGAATGTTTTGCATATTATGAACACTCAATCCATTTGATTGGCAGCTTGTCTTCACAAGGCAGGAGGCGACATACAGTTCTTTTTCTTGTTTCTAGGGAGAGAACATCGACTGTGTCTAATACTCTGTGAAATGAAGGAGAAGTCACTTAGGTACTGTACGTCATGACAAAAACAAAACTGACTGATTTTACCTAAATTTTAATTTATTTTGTTTGGCCTTTACTATTAATTACTGACTTACTACTTAATACAAATTAAGAAAAGAAGACCAAGCTACCTGGTGGCTTAAGGCTGCTGGATTCCACAAGGCCAATTGTGCAGTTCAGGTCCTGGGTCTGGCATCTTGAAAAACATGTGTGTGCATAAGCATGCATGCCCAAATCTGGAGAAGAAAATGGAAGAGAAAGGTTTGTGAGGAGAAGAAAATGGAAGGGAAAGGTTTGTGATGTAGCTGCCTTCCATGGGGGGAGGGAGAGGTGCTTTCTCATCTTCATTCTTTCTCTTTCTGTCTCTCTCTGGCAAGTGCATGCACCTGCTAACAAATTTTTATAAAAGAAGGAAAGAGAAGAAGATCAGTACGTAGCATGCATTGGTACGAATGTGGCTTAACCATCTTGTCCATGAGTGGATAGAATCTTCTGAGTTCCTAAGCTGTTGCTATTTAATGTTTGGTGTACGAGCTGTAGCGAAAGGGAGATAAGAAAGAAGGAGACAATACAACATGTACTTTTGAAAGAAAACGAACAGAACTATTATAAAATGAGTAAAACAATGTAGTGTTCGATGGTAAAGAAGATAAATATGTCTGTCAATATTCATAATTTGATAATTACACAATATATGCATGCTGTGAAAAACCATATTGTACTCTTCAAACAGAACAACCAAACAAAATAAACAAACAAAAATACCTTAAAAATAGCGAAGGGGAGACCAAACAATACCTGTTTAGTCTTAATTTAGTTAATCTGTCCTCTGTCCAGATCTTTTTTGCCTTACTTTAAGTTTTTATTTATTTATTTTTTTTTGCTATAGGGCGTGTGTGTTTGCTGGACAGACAGAGAGACAGAGAGATAGAAAGCGAGAAATCACCCCCCAGGGGGGATGGCCACGCTGCAATCCCTCCTCCTCCATTCTCTCGGGATCTGGGGCACGCACGCACATGCGCCTGGCGTGAGTTTAAGCCACTGGGTCCAGGACTCGAACTGTGGCCGACTACATGGGAGTCAAGCGACATAGCCATTACGCCAACTGCTGGTCCCAACCTTACTTTAAGTTTTGAAGTATAGTTCTTTTTTTTTTTTTTGAAGTATAGTTCTTTTGAAACCAGTTTTCATTAAAGTCACTTAACAAACTAAGATTAAAGATTATTTTCATAATAAATGTAAGTAAAGACAATTTCCCCCCTAGAAATTGACTACTTCTTTTAGCAACTCTTTCATAGTTCTTTATTATATGTATTTTTTTTGTTGTTGTTTAGATTTTTGCCATAGAGTGCATGAACTTGCCAGAGAGAGAGAGAGAAAGAGAAAGTAAGATAGCATGTTGGTTACACCAAAATCCCTTCTCTTACATTCTTCTTTTGGGATTTTGTGCATACACATATACATATACGTATCAGTTGTGAGTTTTCAAGTTGAAGGGTACAAGACTCCAACCATGGTTAGCCACCTGCTGGCCTCGTTATATGTAATTGTTTTTATTTTATATATTTTTAAAAATATGGTATGTGTGCTCACTGGAAAGACAGAGGAGTGTGACAGAGTGACAGAGAGAAATCACCCCCCTAGGAGTTTGGACATGCTGCAATCCCTTCTCCACCATTCTCCTCTAGGGATCTTGGGCATGCAGCATGAGTTTCAAGTTGCTGGGTCCAGGACTCGTACTGTAAAGGCTATGTGGGAGTGGGCGTGTAACCATTATGTTACCTGCTGATCCCTGTAATTGTTTTAAAGTCAGTATGTTATGGCATTTCTGGGCCCACATTAAGTCCATACATGCTTTCTAGTGACTCTCATTATATAATTTTTTTTGGTTTTAAAGTTTATTTTATTTATTTTGTGAGAAAGAAAGAGACAGACTAACAGAAAGAGAGAAGAGAGAAAGGGAGAGAAAGACGTGCAACCAAACCCCCTGCTCCCAACAGGTCTTCATAGCATAATCTACTCCTATCCCCAACGAGTCAGGATTGTGGGCATGCATGCTGGCACACCTGGCATTTCCAGGTCGATCTAGGATCCAAACCCTAGACCTTCTCATATGGCTCCAGTATCACAGAACATTGAGTTACTTGCTATACCACTGCTGCCAATCCTATAAAACCCTTGCAAACGATTTTAAAAGTATTTTACTGCCTTCATTTTACTTCCATTTTTAAATTTCCTGAGAAAATTATTTTAATTATTTACATATCTCTCTTCTGCCATTCAGTCATTCACGTTTCTTGAGCACTAAGCCTTTCTCACGTAGCATGAGAACATCTCTGCTTCTAAAGCACTTTCACCTTCCCTTGGGATAGTATCAATGTTCAAATACTGAGCAAATATTTTTAGAAAGTCTTTGGTGCAGCTGTGTCAGTACTTCATGTTGGATTCTGTGTATTATATGTAAACTGAGTATTCTTACTCTGGAGATCTTAGAAACAGTAGGAAAATTAAAGATGAAGTCACTGGTTGTGGGACATTGATAAATCCTGGTAGACTCACTTGACTTAAGGTGCCATAAAGAATAGATAAGCACTACAAGTCAAAGAAATCCTACCTGGATGGAGTTGTTCATTCGGTACTCCTTACTTTTTGAGGCAATAGAATAATATTTGATAACTATTAACAAGCTTCTTTAATATGGCGTCATTATTCAAGCAAAGATCCAGAGGTTAAAAATGTCCAGCCATTTCCTGCAGGTAGGGCAGTGCGAGGGTGATAGCTTCAGTTAGCATTGTTGAATGTCAAAGATATGAGTGAATTTAATCATGATCCTCACATTGATGAAAGTTGTGGCTGTGGGATGATGATAAAACTGAAATAATTAGCATTTTTATGTACTTTTTATTATGAAAAATTTCAACCAATGAACAATAAATTAAAAGTGTATTTCTACATGACTCTCATCCAGTTTTAAAATTTATCAATATTCAGCCATTGTTTATTTCTGCTTCTACTCACTCCTACCCTTACTTTATTATTAATATTATGATATTTATGATTATAGTTTCTAATATATAATAAACAGACATTGAGATGCACAAATATTAGCTATACAATTTTTATAATTAAGTGTACTCTTATAACCTTATGTATACAGTGATGTGCCATAGCATTTGTTTATAAATGTAGAAGTTACCCATTTGGTAGTGATTCCTCTGAGAGAAAGAGAAATTCTCCTTCCGTGTACTCCCTGATGCTTAGGCATGGCATGGTAAGTTGGGACTTATGCACAGACTCAGCAGACATTAGATGGATGAGATTTGCTTCCAAGCTAACAGATTTTTTTTTTAACCTTCTCAATTGTAGACTCTCAGAAACATCCTTCCTTTGTGCCTTCTCAAAATACAAGAAAAAGAAGATAGCCATCATAAATTAATGAAGGTAGAAGCAGAGAAAGAATCTCTAAGTCTTAAGTTAGTTCTCAGAGTTTCCCTTTGTTAGAAAATTGGTTGAAATTAAAATCGAATGAACTCTTTCAGGTTTTGACCTAAGTGGGAAAATATGTGCTTTTTCCTTTAATCCCTAATAACACATGTTTGAGCTTTAATTTATAGCTTACAATACACCAAGATTCCTTAACATCTTAACAAATCAGGAAACTGATAAAATTCAAGTAGTGTGTCAGATGTACTGCTGAAGTCACATTGGTGTGGTTCAGTAGAGGGTGGGGCTGAGCACACCCTCCATGCATACTGGGTGCTTTGAGCACCTGGCACTGTGGCTTATAAGGTTCTCCTCTCTCTTTATGTCCTTCTCCTGACTTTGCTCAGCCTAACCAGCTCATAATTCAGATCACTACTGAGGAACAAGACCTTAATTCTATGTATCAGAGTTATTTGCAATATTTCTTTTTCTCTGTTGGCATGAAAAATTGCAAACCAGTACACAGACATTTAAAAACTAAGTTAGAGCTCTTCACTTGTGGCTGAGATACTGTTACTTATTCATAGTCAGCAGTAATTTGTGAAGCTGGTCATTATAATTCTGCAGGAAAACTGCCTGTATTGCTGTTCACTACTGAATAATCAAAATCCAGAGCTTCAATAAGGGTGCTCCTCATTTACAAGGTTAATTCCTCCAATAATGATGTCTACACTCTTGCGCACATTTCAGAGCTGAGGATTTATTGCATAGGGCACAGACTCATTGGATATGCAGTGTAAATAACCATATTAAGAATGCAGTGAGAGCTTACACATTACTGTTCTGTTGGGTCAGAAGGGTAAACACAATAAGAAAATGAGGCATTTACTACTAAGTAGTCCAACTGACTTATTTTATTGCACCATTTTCATTTTGAGCCTTTGAAAGCATAAACTGCCTGGTTATTTTGTCCTCACCTAGGAATTCATTTAGAAATTCTAAATTCTAGAGGTGTGTGATCTGTCTCTGAGGACAATACCAGGGACTATGTGTTAACCTAAGTTAGAATTGAGATGAACATTGCAGGAAAGGGTGAGTTGATAGTAAATTTGCTTTTGCTTTTATGCTCTTAGGTGTTTCTGTTAAGATTCAATATAACATATGATGGAGAATTTCTCCCTGACAACATAGATAAAACTCAATTGACCTAGATCTAAATAGCAGCGCAGCTGTAAATGGAGGCCAGAGCCTAGAAAGAGCAGGTTATAGTATCTTTTCAGCTATCCCCTGTGTATGAGGGACTCCATGTGATGGACTTCAACGAGTACTCAGAAAATGAAAATAAAGCACATGTTTATTTGGGGGCAAAAAATTTTGAAATCCATGCAGTTTTTTCCATATGTATTTTCCATGAACTCTGTGAGGATTCTTCATGTTTCCAGATCAACTCTACGTTCTTTGATAGAATAAAGTCATTTCTTTTGTTGCCTAAAGACAGTACCCAGGATCAGAGTATGCAGATGAAAAGAGGTTGGTCAGCCAAGTTGTCTTCTGAGATGCAAAGTTTTTTTTTTCAAAGAATTATTTATTTTATTCTATTTGTTATTATTATTATGATGATGATTTTAATTTTATCAGAGAGAGACAGAGAGAGAAAAGAAAAGTGACAAAGCAAGCCGCCAGGTCTGGGACTTGAACCATGGTTGGCCATGTGGAAGTCCAGCACCTTAAGCAATGCATCACCTGCTGGCCTAGCAAGGTTACATTTTCTGTAACAAGAGAAATCTGTATCACAGCTGTAATATCCTCAGGGACATTCCCTAAAAGTTACTTAGTTTAGTACTGTGTGCTTTTCCTAGTCTTTGAAACAACAAACTATTTTTAAGTACTTTTAGGAAGGTTTCAGTATTTTTTTGATTTAGTAACAGTGGCTGTAATAGGTCTTGACAAGTGTGACTGTAGATAGATGACTATACGCTGTATTGTAAATATTGCAAACTGGACTGGGCTTAAGAGAAAAGCACTTGGTTTTATGATGACTCCCAAGCTAAGGGTCATATCGAGAGCATTTTATCATCTGTGTATTTCTACATATGAATAACTTATGGAGGGTTGCCTATTTGGCTCATTCTCCAGTTTTCAGGGAAAGAATAGAGTGTCTCTATCTTTTCCCCACCTTTCTGAAGTTTACTCAATTTACACTTACTAAAGACAATCGTGCCTTTTCAGATTCCATTGTTCCAAATCTATACCCGATGGAAACAGCATGTTTATTTTAGTTACTTAAATGTCTAGATTACATCAGGTAATCATGCTATCAGTAACCGAAAGCAAGGATAATTCACAGAAGATGTGGAGTCGTGTGGTGGGAAGGAACAGGAACCTTAAAGTTTGGCCGACTATATACACTGCATCTGGCTGTGGCTATGAGTTTAAATTCATAATGATACATTAAATACATTGAAAGCAATTTTATCAATACACAAAGTTCTTCACTTGTTGAAGAACAAGCAATATACCCCACCCTGTAAGGCTTTTGTGGTACTAAATTCTGTTCTAAACTAGTACCGTCTCATAATTAATGTCAGCTTTAAGAAGATGGACCAGTGTCCTCCCACCCCCAGTCTGTATGTCTTCAAAAGCAAAACAAAACAAACAAACAAAAAACCCCTGACCTGTTAGTGAAATAAAATTTCCCCTTTGTCCTGTTCAACTCCTTTAAAAGGGGTTTGGATTAAGAGGGCGATGGTTTTGGCATCATTCCCTGCCCTTGCACTAACCAGCTGTTTGTCTCCTTGGACACTTTGCCTTTTGAGGCCTTCATTTTCTCTTTGTCAAATCAAAGGGTTGGTCTATATAATTTGTAAAATTGCTCCCAGTTCTAAAATTCTCTATGCCACATTTTTTACAAATTTATTTTAGTCTTCATTTAATTATATAGCACTCATGAATGAAAATGAACTGTCCTCTGATTTTGAAAATACTACAACTGATTCCTAGAAATATGTCTGTAATGAGATGTAACAAAACATCTGGCTCTCTAAGACTCATATTTGGCTTGTATAATTACTATTATGGAGCTCTACACCAAGGACATCCCTTCGAGAAAGAACTTGCTGCAAAGAACAGTCAGACAACCACCTGTAGCTGCAGTACCTCGGGAACCACCTCGGACCCAGGTACTCTCCCCATGAACTTGGCCACTTCTTCTCAAGGTGAGACCCCTCAGAAGGACAGCTTTGCTCTGTCACAACCCACTGAGTCAGCTGGGACTTTTTCAACCCCACAGCACTCTGGGTTTTTTCCTGTCACATTGGCATTCCCTTCTTTCTGTTCATGAACGTTGGGTCTGTTGTATGTGCATGCTTTCCTCACCACCCGTTTTCTCCTCTCTTATATTTCATAGGCATTGCCCTCCCTTTATTTCCCTGCTCCACCCTCTTACACTCCTTCCTCTGTCTCAGCATCTACTTTCCAGAGGCCTGAACTGACACCTCAGGGGATCCATGGCAGGTTAGAAGGAAAAAAGGATGTAAGAAAGGACATCATAAAAACACACATTTTCAGTTTCATTGAGAAGAGTCTTTCCAGTTTCATTTCTTCTATTCTTTCCATTTCTCCCATAGAATGGTACAGTTTTGAAACTAAACAGGACCATAAAGATCTTAATTTCAAACTTGATTTTTGACAATTAAAGAATAAGAGAGAAATGAGATGACTTGCCTGAGGTCATACTTGACTAATTAGTAAGGAGACATTTTAGACGCTGTTTCAGTATAAAGACAAAGACTCTCTAACCCCTTGGACCAGGCTTCTAAGTCTCACAGGTCCTTGGAACTCAGGGAATGGTTCAACTGCATATTTCCAGCTTGATCAGCAACTGGCAGACAGGTCCTTCATGGTGATGGGGCAGTCAGGGATAGGAGACGCAGGTAGAGGAGTGAACACTTGGGTAGTGAGGCTATCTTTACAAACTGTTCTCAGCTTAGACTTGATTCAAATTATAGAGGTCTCTCCAAGACCACTTTCTTTTTTTTTTTTTTTTTTTTTTCAGAGGATTTTGCTATAGGGCGTGTGCGCTCGCCAGGCAGACAGAGAGAGACAGAGAGACAGAAAGTGAGAAATCACCCCCCAAGGGGGATGGCCATGCCGCAATCCCTTCTCCTCCTTTCTCCTCTTGGGATCTAAGATCACTTTTCTATACGGGAGTGACAAGAAAAGAATTTATTCCCGTGGAGTCTCAAAGGAATATGGTACCTTCTATTGTTACTGTGCTGAGGAAGTATGTGACTTAGTAATTAGAAACAAACATTTCTCTTGATGGAACAGTATGAATACAGTTGAGGGCAACTAAATATACAGCGATGACAGAGAAGTTTGAGATTCTTTGCCAAAACCACATCAGCGTTGAGACCTGGAAGCAACCAGACCAATCAACCTATAGGTGGTAGAAAGAGACAAGGCAAATTAAATTAGACCCAGGGTCAGTACAGGGACACTAACTCCTTCTGCCTCAAGAAGGACCAGGTACATGGGTATCTGACACAGGGCCCCATACTTGGGGGTTAATACAATATGGTCCACATATATAAATCTTTTTTTTTCTTTTGAGAGATTTTTCCTATAGGGAGCATGCACTCGCCAGAAAGACAGAGAGAGACAAAGAGACAGAAAGTGAGAAACCTCCCTCCAGGGAAGATGGCCACACTGCAATCCCTTCTCTTCCATTCTCCTCTTGGGATCTTGAGCACACACGCACACGTGCCTGGCGTGAGTTTAAGCCACTGGTTCCAGGACTCGAACCGCAGTCGACTACATGGGAGTCCAGTGACATAGCCATGACGATAACTGCTGGTCCCCACATCTATAATTCTCAGTTTTATGTTTTGTAGATGGAAACTGGTGGGAGGATGAATTTCTGTTTTGTAGATGGAAACTGGTGGGAGGATGGAGCATGTATAGAGTTATGGAGCTTCTGCTCTTGTACAGCCCTGTCCCCTGTCACTTTCTTATTATTTTATTTTATTTTTTTATTTGGAGAGGTTTTTGCTATAGGGCGTGTGTGCTCCCCAGACAGACAGAGACAGAGAGACAGAAAGCAAGAAATCACCCCCCAAGGGGGATGGCCATGCCGCAATCCCTTCTCCTCCATTCTCCTCTCCGGATCTTGGGCATGCACGCACATGTGCCCAGTGTGAGTTTTAAACCACTGGGTCCAGGACGCGAACCACGGTCGACTACATGGGAGTCCAGCGACATAGCTATTATGCTAACTGCTGGTCCCTCCCTGTCACTTTCTTACATCCTCTGGGCAGTTGCTCAGGGGTCCTCTCTTCTCTCCACTTAGCAAACTCTGTAGCCCTCTGTCTTCACTGGGGGCTTTATCATGAGCTTGGAAAGGGCCCTTGTGAAAATCTGCACTTGCTCCCGGGTATTCTCATTCCCAAAGAAGCACAACATTAAATAGCAAATAAAAATCACTAGGACAGGTTTTTTTTTTTTTTTGAGAAGTTTTTGCTATAAGGCACGTGTGCCACAATCCCTTCTCCTCCTTTCTCCTCTTGGGATCTTGGGCACGCACACACAACACACCCAGCGTGAGTTTAAGCCACTGGGTCCAGGACTCAAACCACTGTTGACTACATGGGAGTCCAGCAACATAGCTATTACACCAACTGCTGGTCCCAGCTAGGGACAGGTTTTCAGAGAGACCGCAGAAAAATGGAGAATGATTTTCCCCAAGTTTTTGAAGAAGAGGTCTGCTTTTTCATTTTGCAAGGAGTCCTACAAATTATATAGCTGACTCTCACCTCAGGCCTTTATCAACATCTTTCTTTTCAAAGATTAGGAATTAGCAAGACAGTTAACCTTTCAATATTATTTTGTGTATTGTACCTTATATATGTTGTAGGTTCAGAAACTTGGTTTTATCTTTCTCCATAGGTATTGGTTTCTGGTGGACTCATATCTATCAAGCTCTAAGCCTCATGAAACAATATACTTGGGACTAATAAGTGATGGGAAACACTGATATTGGGGAGTCAACATGTTTTCACAGAAGAGATGTCTATTTGGGAAATTAGATGTGTTTATGAAAACTCAGACAAAAAATAATTGAATGAATTTTATAAATATGCTAAAATATTATTATGTATATTTACTGTAAGTATATACCTTCTATGCCTTCTGAAAAGGCTGAGGGTTCATGCCTGTGAGGCAGAGAGCTCTGTTTACAGAGTATGCTAGAGACATGACTACACAACACGTGACTCTCCATTCTTATTTACCCAGACTTCATTTTTCGGAAGGCTATGCGTGTTGCAACCGCACAGTGAACATCCGTTTTATTTTCTATTAGTTACACTTAGTTGCTTTCCCCACCAGAGGATTTCAGTCTGTACACCCTTTCCTCAGTAGCAATACATTTGTATGGGATCTTTTAGGGTGGGCACATCTCTAAGTTATTTTTGGTTAATTTTACTTTTAGAAGTTTATATCTTGCTTACACTCTTGTCAAGTCTAGGCATTTTTGGCTGAATTTTAAAATAATAGAACTTAAAAAATATCAGGTCAGCTGGTATCATGGTGGTTAAAGCAGCTGGTTCCTACACGGCAAACTTAGTCCCAGTTTGAGTCCCAGACATGGTGGCTTGAAAGATATGTTGGACATATGTGCATGCATGTCCAGAATCCTGAGAGGAGAATGGAGGAGAAGGGATTGTGGCATAGCCATCTTCCTTGGGGGAGTTGGGCTGCTTTCTCATTTTCCCTTTCTCTCTCTCTCTCTCTCTGTCCCTGGTGAGTGCCTGCAGGCTATAGCAAAACAAACAAACAAAACAAAACAAAACCAAAAGCCAAAAAGCAAACAAGCAAACCAATAAATTTAAAAAAACTGCTAAAGTCAGCAGTGCTTACTGTATCTCCAAATGGACTTGTGAGAAATGTATTCATGTTGGAAAATTCACTCTACACGCTAAGTGATATAGAGTGATTAAGTGTATAAGAGAAAATAAAGTATATTAAATAATAAAAAATAAAAATAATAAATAATAAAAAAGAAATGACTTCTGCTATAAACAACAGTTTCAAACAAGTTTCAAGAGAAGAGCTAGTTAATTCTAGTCGTCTTCTAATCCACTACCATGATTCAGAGCCCATCCATCTCTTTGAGTGAAGTGTTTACAAGTTGTATTTACCAAATATTTACGGTGTCAACATGTCTCTTTTATTTACACAACGAGATGACCAGCTTGAAAAAATTGTGCAAATATTATCAGAAGTGGGAGCTCAATATCAACTCGACCAAAATAAGGGAATAAGATATTTTTCAGTATCTAACTCGATGATGCTTAACAAGTTTACTGTTTGTTCTGTGGAGTACATTTTGAGAGTAACTCATCTTGAAATGCTATTAAGATGTGATCTTTTTAAAATTTAAATTGTTCCTCATACTCATATCATAGAGATGGAGAATTATTAAAGCACACTTCAAGTTTTCCGGTTATTGCACGATGCAGAACTCCATTGATTTAATTACATTCTTGTATAGACCTTTGAGAAGAACTGAAACTGTTTTTTGAGAAAAACTGTGGTTTGGCTTAACTCAATTTTCCTGTGGTTGGGTAAGAATACAGATAAATTATTTGATATTTATATAAAAAATAAATTTCAAGTTTCTCAACTGTCTAACTATGTAACAAAGTCATTAAAAAAAAAAAAAGTCAGTGCATTAAAAATGTTGGCCCAGCCTCTGTGGCACAGAAGTAACTCAGGTGCCCTGTCAGGTCAGAAGCCATATGACTACATCAGGTCCAAATCCCTGATGTACATGAAAGCATGCTGCATGTGCAGGTGGACACACAGGATTCTAAAGAGCTGGAGGGCTACAGAAAGGGGGTCATGGTATGATGAGACCTTATCAAGGGTATTTCTTTCTCTTTGTTTCTCTTGTGTATGCATACACATTTTCTATCATAAAATTCTTCATTTAAAATATTTATAAAAGCCCAGAGAGAGATAGAGAAAGAGAAAGTGAGAAACTACTCCTTAGCAGGGATGGCCATATCACAATCTCTCTCCTCCATTCTCCTCTCAGGATTTTGGGCACCCACTTACACATGCCTAGCATGTTTTGCAAACTACTGAATCTGGGACTTGAACTATGGAGTTGGCCATGTGGGATTCAGTTCCTTAACCACCACACCACTTGCTGGCCCTAAAATAACAATTTTTAAAAAAGTTATTACTGGGTCACTGGAAAAGTCATGGTGCATTTTTGCATAGAAAAACATAGAAAAATGTATCATGACTTTTCCAAAGACCTAATATCACCTTTGTTTTAAGCCAAATTAGATAGGTAAAAAATCCAGTTTTCAAAAACATATATCATTTCAGTAATTGATCTGTTTACTCATTCGACTAGTATTTATTGACCTCCTACAATGTACTAGGAGATCTTTTAGGTTCTAGTCATGAACACAGTAATAACCTTGTGCTCGGGGACTAGTATAGATAGTACAGAATGCTGCTTCATTGAGTATCATCAGATAATGGTAAGAAATACATAGAGGGACCAGCAGTTAGCGTAATGGCTCTGTTGCTGGACTCCCACCTAGTTGACCGCGGTTTGAGTCCCGGACCCGGTGGTTTAAACTCACATTGGGCGCGTGTGCATGCGTGCCCAAGATCCCGAGAGGAGCCTCCGTGGTGGGGGTGGGAGTGATGGGGGGTGATTTCTCACCTTCTGACTCTCTGTCTCTCTGTCTTTCCGGGCTTTCCGGGGAGCACACATACCCTATAGCAAAACTCTCTCTTAAAAAAAAAAGAAAGAAAGAAAGAAATGTAGAAAAGGCAGTATTAATTCTTCTTTTTTATTTTTATTTATTTATTTATTTTTTTTTTTAGGATTTGGCTGTAGGGTATGTGAGAGAGACAGTGAGAAAGTGAGAAATCACCCCTGGGGGATGGCTATGCAGTGATCCCTTCTCCTTCATTTTCCTCCTGGGATTTTGGGCACACACACATGCACCTGATGTGATTTTTAAAGCTGCCAGATCTGGTACTTGAGCCCTGGTTCGCCATGTGGGAGTCCAACACTTTAACCACCACGCCAACTGCTGGCCCCAGTGTTCACTTTTTAATACTATATTTATTGTTATCCTGAATGCCAGCACAAGGCTTCTAGAGCAGAGCATACATTATTATCAATAGCAAATAATAATATGCTGGTTTCCTCATGCTTCAAAGTCCACCTAGGTGGGTGCAATGAGACCCAGATGTCACTGCACATATAAAGGATCTGTATGAGATGTCATAAAACCCAGGAGGAGCCCCTGAGCCAGATGGGGCCTGGGAAACATAAAGTAAGTTTTGGAGTGAATTCATATATATTACAGAAACTCAACTAAAGTGATGTATATTGTCTTATTCTGCATGTGACAGTCTGGAGGCAGACAGTCTAGGGTCCTGATGGTAATGATACTGAGGTCCCAAATTCTCTGTAGCTTTCAGCTTAGCGGTTGTTAGTGCTCATGCTCACTACTAAGCTATTGACCTTCTTGACATCATGTTCTGTTCTATAAAAGGAGAAAGGGAAAAGATAAAGAGCAAAAACTGGGTTGAATAAGTTCGCTCTGTTTGTCAGGAAGACAACAACACTCTAAAAAGCCTAACTCAGGTAATTAGTGTTTACATTATTTTGTCCAGAACTGGGTGCCAGGCTCATTTTCAGATTCATGAGAGTGTGGAAAGTTAAGTATTTTTAAACAAGAAACATTAGGCACTAAATAAATTTGTGTTCTACAAGAAAGGAAGATGAAAGCGGATAGATACTAGCAGAGCAATACAAAATGTCTAGCACAGGGAAGATTTCTGTAGAATATGAGAGCTAAGACTTAAAGAAAAATTCTCAGGAGATTATTGAGAATCTTACAGGAAAGAAAAATCTCCCATTACTTAACTTTTTCTTCTCGATATATCTTTTCTTCTTTCTTTCTTTCTTTCTTTTTTCCCTTCTCTTCTCCCTCCTCCATCCCTCCTCTTTTTCCCCCTCTCCTTTTCCCTTCCTTTTCTTCTTTTCCCCTTCTCCTCCACCTCTTCCTTCTTTTTCTTTTTGTTTTTAAGAGTGCAGTAATAAGAAAGAATCTAAAATTTTAGTTTGTCGGGAAAGTCATGACTCATTTTTGCTTGGAAAAATAGACCCAATAAATATCTGTGTTCTTTCTTTTCTGTATTATTTCATTTCTGCACAGTTACTATTAAACCACTTTAGTCAATGTTTATAGACCCATAGTAACTCCCTCTCATTATTTGATTCTCACTTCTTTATGTTTTTCATAAAACTTGCATTATATCTATTCTTCTTATTTATAAGCTCCCTTAAATCATTTTGGAAAGAAATGGAAACCTATGACTATAAAAATGAACAAATATATTAAATAAATTTGAGAAAAAACATTTTTGATTCTCAAAAGATTTTCTTTACTTTTTAAATTTGCTTATATATTACTCCCACAAATAAGAAAAAGAGACAACACTTGTGACAGGGTCTTGATGCTATAATCCAACCCCAGACCCAGTCAGCACCAGATTATGGGCATGTGCATGCCCAGTGTACTCAGGGAGGTCGCTAGATGGAACCTTCCCATGGGGTAGTCAGCCTTGAAGAATGTGTTTCATCACTGTGTTACTGTCCAACATTCTGATCCTTAAGAGGTTTTCTTAAAGAAATAATTTGTATAGTGGCCTATAGGGTCTTCAGTAAACAGCATACAAAGTTGTTGACAAAAACATAGCCACACATATTTGGCCAGAATAGTTCCTTTGTAAAGTAGGAATGATACAAATAAAATTATACTACCATATGTTAACTATCAAAGAAACTCATCTTATTTCTCAATTTCAGCATTCTCTAGAGATTTATTTCTTGATCCTTCTGAATTGTTTTGGCTTGCATTTTTAAAAACTGGAGGATGAAAGAGCTAGGTGGTAGTACAGCTCTAATGCAACTGGCTTCACATGGGGAGGTCTTGAGTTTGTGTCCTGGGACCTTACTGTGCATACCAGGTGTGTGCATGTGCTCATTATCTAGGGTGGCTGAGACTGGGAATGAATTGGGCATGAGGTCTCTGTTGAGGGCTGCCTGTTTCTCTGTCTCTGTCTTTCTGTTTATCTGTCTCCCTGTGTATCTCTCTTTATCTCTCTCATGGAAGAAATATTATAAATAAACGGAAAAGAGAAAACTGGAGGAAGACACATCCCCTGTAAACAAAGGAAACATTTTAAAGGATGAATAACAGTAGCTTACTCATGCCTGTGGAGTTTCCATTTCTTGCTGAAGTAGTGATTAAAAGCTGACTTCTACTAATGTTGTTTATGCTAGCAATGTTCCATCTTGATTTCAAGGTGAGAGCTCAATTGTGGGTTCAACTCAAACAAATCTTCACAGATTAACTTGGATCATCTCTTGGTTCAAACATGGATATTCAACAGCTCTATACTTCAGAGAGCACAGGAGATGCTGGATAGTGCTTAGGACAAGAATTCACTACCAAGATGGCACTAGTCATGACTAACACAAACCTAACATCATTCAGTAGGCATCGTTTAACTTATTCTTGAGAAGTCATGAAACTTGGCAGCTGTATAAAACTCAGTTTCAGACTCTGGATATATTCATAAAAACAGTATTTCTAATATTCTCTCTCCTGTTTTAATTTTATATTTGACAATTAGGAGAGTCCCCTATTTAGTGCAAATTATATTTTCTTTTCAACTTAATCATATGTTGATGTGATTGAACATGAGTATGTGGAGTCATTGCCGCAATTTGGATTCTGACATTTATTAGTTGGCATTTAGTGGCACCCCAATCCTGAGGACATGTTATTCTCCGTATTCAAATAATGAATAAATATTTGCCTAGAGAGAAATTGAGAATCATCGCTGGGCAAACACATTTCTTTACTTTTGCCTTTCTATTACTATTTCTAGAATAATAATAACTAATAACATTGTTCTATTATTGCTAATTATTGTAATTTTCATCTCATGCTTTTCTTTAGAGCCTGGAATTCTAAAGTTCAGATGCTTACAGAAGAGCTGTTTTCAAAGAATAAAGAGAGATTCAAAATTTGTATGTGACTTTAATGCAACAGATTGCTAGTAGATACTCCAATATTTCATCCACCCCCCCCTAAAATAATTATATCACTCACTGAGTTTCTACAGCCTGGTAGGCTTCTGATGGCATGCATGAAGTAATCTTTCAGCAACCTAACACTGGGCTTCAGAAATGGTGAAATCAGAAAGCCACTTAATGTTTAATCCCCTCTCTATTAAGAATTCTCTTGGAGAAACACTAGAGTTGCTGTTTGGCACCTACAAGTGCATAGGAAACCTGTTGACTGGGAATTGGCCCAGGTTTCTGAGTCCTGAATGGATTCCTTGTTCATGAAAAGCTTGCTACACATGCCTGTGTTCAGAAGGAGAGGAGAGAGGATGGGAACAGTGGTCAGATAAGAATAGCAATAGATTTCTGCCACACTTCAAAAGGTTATAATGTTCATCTTCCAAAATACTCACTGGACTAATGGAAAGAATTATATGACCCATTAACCGTTTACATAAAAACTGTTTCAGAAAATAGTTTTGAAAGGACTTCAGTTCTTAAGGTTCTTTGTGTCTGTCTACAAAATATTCTTTCAGTGTCCTTAATATCTCTATCTATGTTCTTTGTGAGAAAGAAATTCATTGGATTTCAAATAACACAAAGTGGTTGCAAAAGTTTGTTTTACATAGACAAAGTATTTAACTATGGGTTGAAAAGATGGGAATTGGAGGCACATTGTATTCTATTTCCCCAAAGCTGAGAGTATGTAAAAGGGAGCCGTTGCCTAGCAGGACGAACAGATGGTGTAAGTCCCCTTGAGGTACATGGGCTCAACTCAATACTGATTATTTGGGATTATTCATTCAAAGGGTTGGATCTCTTCTTATGATTTAGTTAACTATAAAAATAACTGTGCTATTCAATATGAGAATTATAGCAAATAATTGTCCTAGTTTGATTTAATAAGAGGTTTTGTTTCTTAGATTTGAGAAACAATAACATCCACAGTGGCTATTGTTGGTATAGATCTATTTCCTTAAAAGTCAACTAACTCTAACACAGCTCTGTCTTCTAAAACGTGGCTGGTGAAGCAAATTTAAATTTGTTCTCTGTATCTGAGATATACCAACTGGTCAGTGAATATATGGGAGAACAGAATTAGACATTTGAAAAAAATCATCCAGTCAAAAGCAATGAGCTGACTCAAATAAGACCAAGTTAATTGTGAATACCTATAAATCCCTTTATTTTTGATGCAATTAAAAACTAAAATGTTTTTAAAAAGGTCTTTAAAGTTATAGAAAAGATAGATGAAGTTTAGTAATAGCCCGTATGAAGGGTAAGGCACTGGATTCCCACATCGCCAACCACGATTTGAGTTTCAGACTTGGTGACATGAAAATCACCCTGGGTGCATATGTGTGTTCCCAAAATCCAAACAGGACAATGAAGGAGAAAGGATTGTGGTGATTTCTCACTTTCTGGAAGGTGATTTCTCATGTTCCCTCTCTCTGTCTCTCTCTAGGGAGCACATGCACCCTATGGCAAAAACAATGGGAAAAAATAGCTTATACGTTAGTCAGGATTCTCCAGAGAAACAGAACAAATATGACATTATCTTTTCCTCTATATATTTCTCTCTCTACATGTGTCTCTCTGTTTACTTATCAAAAGATTTTTTTTTTAAATGACTCATGTGATTGTGGAACTAGGAGTCCAATAACTTCTTGTTGAGCTGGCAGACTGGACATCTAGGTTGAGGTTGATGTTGCAGTCTTGAGTAAAATTTGCAAGACAGACTAGACATACTAGCAGGTGGGAACTTCAGGCAGGTTGTCTCTGTTACAGAATTACTTTTTCTTCAAAAAACCCTCTGTCTTTGCTTTTAATGCCTTCACATTGGATAATGGAGGGCAAGTGCTTCACTCAAAGTCTACTGACTGTGTAAATCACATCTAAAAACTATCTTCACAGCAACGTCTAGACTGCAGTTTGATCCAACATCTGGGCTCTATAGCCTAATAAGTTGACACATAAGAGTAATGGTAGATGCTAGAATGTGCACTGGAGATTGAGGATAGGAAGATTAAGGAAAAAATGGTTAAAAGACACAAGAATGCACATAAAAAATGGAATAGGTTAGGAAATAGTGAACCAGAACAGAGTAAAAAATGTCATTGACAATTCAATATATATGCCCCCTCAAAAAAAGGCTAGGAGAATTATTAATGAATGTGCATAACAAAATGTAATCTTTAATATGTAATATGACCATTACACATTCTATTCATGTACTGAAAAATCATTACTGTATCACTGTAATCATAAATTATCTGTCAACCCCATTTATTAAAAAATTTAACTATCTCACTTAACAAAAATCTGTTTTGAGAGGTATGGAATTTGGAACAAAGGGGCCAGCTGATGGCATGTTAGTTAAGGTAGCTGGATCCCACATGGTCAACTGTGGAGTTCAAGTCCTGGACCTAGCAGTTTAAAAAGCATGTAGGGTGTGTGTACATGTGTGTGTCCAATATCCTGAAAGGAGATATAAAGGAAAAATGATTACTGCATGACCATCATCCATTGGGGGATTCTTGTCACTTGCTTCCTCTCTCTCGCTCTTTGCATGTACCCTCTAGCATTATTTTAAAGAAGAATTTGGAAGAAGGAAAGTAGGAGCACTTTTTAACTCTGTGGTATGTATCATTTGATCCCATCTAGAGGATTATGATTGGTTCTGTACCAGACATTGAAGAGAAGATGCTGCTACATTGGGTATAGGATATTTAGAATTAGACATGGTACTGAGGATGAAATCTATCCTAAGAAGAATGGGTAAAAGATTGTTTTGCTTGAAAAATTGAAAAGTTGAGGATGATGCAATCATTGCATTTATTTTTTTCTGTTTTAAAGAATCTAGTATTACACATAATTTGTATTGTTCTAAGGAAGAAAAACAAGTACCTATAAAAGACTGAGCTTACTCTAGTGTAAGGATGGATTTTCTAATGACAATAGTTGCTGCAAAGATGAAATAAACTACTCTGTTAGGAACTAGTGAGGTCTTCATTGTAGAATTACAGAGGAGTTTACAAGCACAGCTGAGTGGTTTTATTTTCACATATGTGTACATATTAGTATGTGTGTATGTGTGTGTGTGAGAGAGAGAGAGAAAGAGAGAGACCTATGTACATGGATGGTTAGAAGACATTCAAGCATCAGGTGGGGAACTAGATTAATTAGATGGCCTTTACTGTTACTCAAATGACTTTTCAAGTGATTCCATGCCCTTTACTTGACAGTTGAAGAATTTGAAGCCTATAAATAGGTTTTACTTAGTTAATAAGATATAAAGCTCAGAGTAGAAATGCATTGCTTAACAGATGACCTAAGTCATCTATCCTTTGGTAGTTATTATTTATAGTTATCATCAAGAATAAAATAATAAATAAATATTAATGAATGAATTAAAATAAATATAATTACTCTAGAGTTAACACTAAATCATAAAAGTGAAACCACAAGAAACAACAGGCTATTTTTTTTAATAGTAGAACTTCAAAGCCCATGTTTTATTTGCTTTGTAGGTTGAGATTCCAAATGCAGGCAAAGGTCTTATGATGTTCAGACTCTTGCTCCAAAGTAAAACAATTTGAAAAGTTAATTATTTATGGGACCAGCCGTTAGCATAATGGCTATGTCTCTGGACTTCCATGTAGTTGACCACAGTTTGAGTCCCGGACCCAGTGGCTTAAAACTCACACCGGGCGTGTGTGCGTGCATGCCCAAGATCTAAGAGATGAATGGAGGAGAAGGGATTGTGGCATGGCCATCCCCCTTTGGGTGTGATTTCTCAACTTTCTGTCTCTTTGTCTCTGTTTTTGTGCAGAGTGCACGTGCCTTATAGAAAAAAACCCCTCCACAAAAAAAAAAAAAAAAGGTAATTATTGCTTCAAGGCTGGTTTTTATTAATTTAGTAGCTTCATTACTACTGTAGTGGTTTATTTCATATTATATAAATGTTAGAAAATGATTTTTCTTATATAAAAGGATATATTCTTATTTTTAAAAAATTATTGTATTTAACTTTATATTTATTTATTTAAATTTAACCAGAGTGAGACAGAGTTCTAGAGAGAGATATAGTAGGAAAGTGATAAAGCAAGGTCCAGAACTCAAACTGTGGTCAGCCATGTGGGAGCCAGCGCCCTTAACCATCACACCAATGGCTGACCCCGATATATTCTTATTTTTTTTAAGAAAACTCCTTCATGGACAAAGATTTCCATAAAATATGTTCACCAAATAATGACTGTCCTGAAACAAAAATGACGTATAGTGTATTTTCACACATACGTTTATCATCGCTATATTTAAAGTTGACTATATGGCGAGGGGTTAAAAGAAAAAAATGTTAATGAGAGGGAAATTTTCATTAGTAATGTTCCATTTATGAGGAAGGAGTTCCAAGAGTGAATGTCTTTTCATATACATTGTATTCTCACCCATAACCTATAGATTTCTATAGATCAAGCCATATGTTCGGAAAATTAGAAAAGAGTCTAATGCCACCTTAATGCCTTTCTAGGTATGTCAGAAAGTAGTTATGATTCTGTGACCAATGTGCTTTATTTGTTTGTTTATTTTTGGAGAGGTTTCTACTATAGGGTGCATATGCTTGCCAGAAAGACAGAGAGAGACAGAGAAATAGAAAGCAAGAAATCACCCTCCAGGGCGATGGCCACGCCACAATCCCTTCTCCTCCATTCTCCTCTCAGGATCTTGGGCACGCACGCACATGCACCTGGCGTGAGTTTAAGCTGCTGGGTCTGGGACTCGAACTGTGATCGACTACATGGGAGTCCAGCAACATAACCATTACGCCAACTGCTGATCCTCAATCTACTTTAAAAGACTATAAGAAAATTGATATCAATATGGTACATTTGGACTTACCATTTTTTTTCTTCAAATTGGGTACTTTTTATATAATGAATATATATATATATATACACACACACACATATATATATAAACTGTGATGTGTACCCTGTGGATATTGAGTATAATGAATATAAAATTGGGTGTAAGAGAATGCCACTACTGACTAATTGGCTGGTACTGTCCAAAAAAACACAAGATTAAGAAGGAAATGATTGCATTTTTTTTCTCGTTAGAAAATACCATTGATTTACCTGACCTCTAGATAGTGTGCCAAATTGGAAGCCGAAAAGTTAATCCAATCAAATATGTGCAAATTATTTAAGAGCATGAGACAATATATAAATTTTGAGTGACTTCAAATAAACACTTTGATTGCCTTTTTCTTGAAAACACTGTCATTTCTGGCAAAGTTGGGTAACGTATTCCTACATGGCAACAATCTCATAGAAGAGCGTAACTATTGCTGCCTTTGGGCAAGCTTTGTGTTGTCCAATTCGACACTGGATGAGTCCATATGCCTGTTCACCAGGTGGCTTACATCATTTATTTATATTACCTTCCGGCCCTTGCAGTCCTTGACGTTTGTTTCCTGTTCTACAGAAGAGTTGATGCTCAATTTAACTACAGGATTCAGAACAAAGTCCCACGGTTCTATACTGTGTATCAAAAGTATTGCAGTAGCTTGTTTCTAGCTTAAAAGTTGCTTAGAGTGCTTGGTTTTAAAAGGAATAGATCTGCCTTATTATGACAATAGAGATATGATTAGAACAATTTTTCCTACCATTATCCAGTTTGTGGCTTTCAACAAAGATTTGCTGGAAATACAAACCACAATTTCAGTGCTTTTATTGGCAAATAGGACAGTATTGGTGAGCTGATACAGTAATTGCACTTTAATAGCCATCAGCACTCCTGTTTACAATTATTTTAAATTTAATGCTTTTGATTAGGCATTTCCAGAAATAAGGGAGCTTAAGTAATCCAAGAAACAAGAAAATGCCTTACAAATCTAGGGATGATTTAAATGCTTTGTTAAAATTATTCAATATCAGTTACCTAGCAAAGCTAGTTCCTGGAATTGATCATCTCTAAATAAATAACTGCCAAGAAATTTTATGACTATAAATACTGTAAACACCATGAATTCATCATTGAAAGCATGTAGGATATATCAATAAATCTTATATGTATGGTGAATTATCTAAAAATACCTGAGAGGATAAGTAAAAACAACAGTATGTCAGATTTACACTATGGTATGAAAGTAATAGGTTCAACTTATTTTAAATAACATTTCCCCTTTTGTGGTGAAACAATACCAACTGTACAATAAACCTTTATTCTAATAGCTGCTTCCTAATTTATCAATAAGCAATTTATGCTGATCCAGAAGTCAGGTTAATTTATTTGGTTTTCAGACTCCTGAGATTAGAAATATTTGATTAAATTAATTGTGGAGCTGGGAAATTGATTACACTTATGTATGAAGCTTATTTGGGCCCTCTTTCAAGTGTGGCTGAATCTGTTTTTTTTTTGAGAGTTTTTTTTTCTTACTGGGCACGTGCGCTTGCCAGAAAGACAGAGAGACAGAGAGATAGAAAGCGAGAAATCACCCCCTAGAGGGGATGGCCACACCGCAATCCCTTCTCCTCCATTCTCCTCTCAGGATCTTGGGCACGCATGCACACGTGCCCAGCATGAGTTTAAGCCACCGGGTCCAGGACTCGAACCGCGGTTGACTACATGGGAGTCCAGTGACATACGCTAACTGCTGGTCCCGTGGCTGAATCTGTTTTTTAAATTTGTCTAGGATGCTGCATGATCCGAAATTCTATAAGAACACAGAGCCAGTTGATTTATGTATAAGAGTACATGGGCTACAGATGATTTTGTAAATTCCTGAAAACCCTATAGCTCTTCTAAAATTTAGCTTTGCAGTAAGAACACCATTAAGCTATATCTATGAGATACCCACATAATGGTTGAAAGGGAAAAGTGAATTGAGCCAGGGTAGAGGGTAACAGTGAAAATCATGATGTTCAAAATTATTTTCTGGTTGCTAGATTAATAGTTTCTGTTAACCCAAATGAAAACTCAGTGTGGATATAGATTAGATAAATAGAGAAGTAGATAATGTTTTATAAATTCTTTACATCAGTGAGTTCCAGCCCACTTTAAAGCAAGAAAGAAGCTTTGGAATTGAAGTTAGACATTTGGATGGTAGGTACAAACTTCTTCAAGCCTATAGATTTAGAGAAACACATTTCTTATGTTTGTTTTTATAATACACTGCTTTACTGTGGAGCTAAAACTTGACTGTAAGGACAAAATATAACTTGCTTTCCCATATTGAAAAATATGCTTATACCGAATGATATAAAGGATATAACCTTCTTGTAAGCAAGACCCTAAAGTACTGACTTATTAACTATGGATTTTTATAGTTCTATGTCACAAGTGGGGATTTTTTCATTTTCTACCTGTAGTAATTCAGTCATTGAGAATTTAGTTATGGAATTTCTCAAGGATGTTGAGAATGAGCTATCTAGCTGGAAGAAATAATTACTAGTCAGGACCCCTTCTTAGTCTAAATTTAGCCTTCTTTAGGAACGAAAACATGTTGGTCACCTCTCCTCTGATTATGAAACATTAACCAAACCCTTTTCTGGACAGGAAAACTCAGCTTTCCACTTTTGGTGCTATCAGATACTGATGAATATTTCATATGGCTAAAATTATTCCTTAATAAAAGCATATGCTGCATGTATAGCTAATCAAATAATCAGCCTAGTCACACAGCCTAGAAGATAAGAAATGCCCTTAATAAAGCCTCAGAGATTTCAGATAACTGGTAAAATGGTCTCTTGGAATTTTGTGCAATGGATGACATTGCTGTTCACCATGTTTTGAAAGTAAAAAATAACATCTAGTGCCAGCTACTTTATCGCAACTATTTTATTTTTTCCTTGCTGAAAGCCTCTAATGGAATTACTGTCTTTTTAGCTAACCAACTTGTAGAGTGTGTGGGTAGTGGTATTCAATATTTATGAAATACTCATTTTCTTATAGGATAGAAGCTACTGACTTTTTCTATAAATGACAGAATATATTAATTGCTACTCAAACCTGTTGCATTTTCATTTGCAGTTTTAAAATGGTGGAGGACATGCAGACATGTATTCAAACCAAAATCTGAAACATCGCTTCAGAAACATCTAACTCGAAGCTCTTACAGAATAAAATAGGCGTGTGCCTCTGAAGAATGATTAACATGATTAGGAAGACCTAAAAGAAGCTTCCTATGATTGTTTATATGTATCTAATAAGAGTTCTTAATCCTCTTTTCCATACAAGGAGGTTTATATTACTGGTATCTAAAATATCAACAAATTCATGTAGCTCATATTTCCTCACGGGGAGAATAACATGCTTGTTTAAGGAGTTGACATTTTCCTAAAAATCATGGGGCTGGATTTGTTTGGTGTAGAAAGTACCAACCTCTCTCTCTTTGAAGGACACTGAACAGGAAATGAATGCAATGTGAATAACGCCTGGCTAATATTATTATTATTATTATTTAGTTTTATATTAGCTTTAAATTCACTTACATTATGGAAAAGAGTTTGGTTCAAGGGATTGATGGGAAATCTTAAGAGGCTGAACTCTTGGATTTTAATCTTAGTTTACAGTAGCTATAGGCATCTTGCTTCTATTGGAGAAGGAACTGATGTTGTTGAGGTACTCTGGGCCAATTGGATAAAATGAAATCTTCTAAAGATTTAGGCCAGTGTTATTACTGATACAGCAATGGAAATTTTCAGGGTAGCCATTACTATTAATACCAGATGGAATAAAGAAAATCAGTGCAACAGACTTCAGCCTTCTGGCTATGCCTAAACGATAGTGCATAAGGAATAGCTTTACTATGGTCAAAGCTTCTTGAAAAGCTTTCCTTGTGGCATCTGAATTCCAGCTTCCCACTTTTTTTTTTCTGGTTAGGAATTATAGCTATTGGAGAAGAATGCTTTGCTAACTTCCAAATTGGGTCTAATGCTCAAACGGCTGATGGCAGTGAGAGTTGTTTGGAAGTGCCTAAACAAAAGCAGATTATAAAGCAGTTTCAGTGTCTAGCTTACTCTTCACAATTGGGTCCTCTTGGGTTTGTTTGCATGGATGGCTTCTTAGTCATTATTAGTCCAATCAAACCAGTTTTCACGATGATATTCCATATCCCATTTTCATCACCACTTGAAATGTAGTATTGAAAGGGCCAGGCATTTTTCATGAAGCACAACAGGACATTGATAACTGTGCAGATTAGCTCCTGATCCAACTTCCAGCAGTCTTTCTTTCTTTTTTATTTTTTTTCCAGGACCTTCAGGCTTTCCCTCATCAGTCAGATGATGGCTTGCTTCACATATACCACTCAAGACATCTGTACAGTATAAAATAGAAGATCAAAAGCAGGTAGGAAGAAAGGAGTAAGGGAACGAAATGAAAATTGAAAGAGACATACTGGGAAACAAATGCAAGTCTATAAAAGATGAGTTCAGGTTTCATGTTGGTGATGAATAGTCTTGCTAAACCATCTGAGAACCTGTGGAAGCATTTGCTTGTCTAAAATCCACTTTTTTCTTTCCTTGCTTTCTTCTATCTTTTTTTTTTTTTTTTTTTTTTAAGACTTTTCGTAATGAGCAACTCTTCTCTCATTTGAAGGTTTGAAACTTTTCTGAAAACGTCTGGTAAGGCCAGGCATTTGGACACTCAGTCCCATGCAGAGAGACAGGCACATGGAGGACAGCTGACTCCACAGAAACAGCGACCTGGGTAAGTGCCCAACACTGAAGCCATCTAAAGTGATTGCGAATGCTGCCTTTTTAGTAATCATGGAAGGCTCAGTATAAGTTAATCTTTTTTTTTTTTTTTTTTTTTTTTTTAAGTCACACAAGACAACCTCTTGCAGTAGTTGTGTTGTGTGATCAGTGAAGTTTGGACTGGGAAGTAACTTAAAACATAGCAGAAGGAGGTTAAAAGCATCTTCCCATATTTGAAGGCAGAAAGATAGAAACAAAATTATATTTTGAGAATTGCAATCAATTTCAAATATTTTGGAGAAAGGACCAACTCTTCTTCAATGAGTTGTACCAATTTGCTCACCATTTATATTTCAGACTTAAATTTGAGCCGAAGTTCACTGTCTGTCAGCTACAGCCCTTAGTGGAAGCAAACAATTTACATTTGAGATTTCTTATCAGGATTCTTTTGCACCAGAAAAGTTGGCTGGATGTGAGTGGCATCATCTCTAATACAAAGATGATAAGATAATTGAAAATAATTATAGTCTAGTTTTCTTTGAAATTAGAATCATTTTACCCTAGTATTGTTAAAATTGACATGGAACCTGGAAGTCATCTATGACTAAGAGAAAACATTGTGATTTCAATTTCTTGAGTGACCTCTAAGGCTCCTGCCATTCCAATGGCTCTTTCCATTTTGTCTTTGGTAAAATCAGTTGCTTTTTTCACTTTTTTGGTTCCTCTAGTTAAGATAATAATCCGTTCTTCGGATTATGATATTTGTTTTGCTCCTCTGAATTGCCTTCCTATAATTTTACTTGGGTCAAAGGAAAATAAATTTAAACTAAGCTTAAATAAATTTGATAGGAGCAACAGAGAGGTTGAATTTAGTTAAATACCTAATATTTCTCTTAATACATAATTTAAAACCTCTCTTTATTATTTTATTTTTTGGTCACTAGCCTACCCTCATGTGATGCATTTCAGAACTCGTATTTGAACCTATGGTTTGAGTTATACATGTTTTAATGTCTGCAAGTGATTCTAAAATTTCTCTTTATTGATTATTGTAATATTTAACAAAATACAAAAGTACAAGACTATGTTGTACTTTCATTTCAGAGATTTTCAAAAACATCTTCAACATAAAATATAGTCATAATTATGGTTAATAGTCACATGATATAGTAAGAACAAGGTTAACATTGCAGCTAATTCTACATTTCGTCCAAGAATTTAGTTCCCTCCCCTCAAATAAGGCCTGTAATGATGTGGAAGTAATAAAACAATTGAATTTTTTCCAATAGAAAATCTTATTTTAAAGGTTACTTTTGAACTATTGAAGGATGAACAGGTGCTTGGACTTTTATCTACTTAGTTATAATATCAAACTGTAAATTACTTAAGATTGATGTTTTTGTAGCATTTTTTAACAGCTAAACTGTCATTAATTTTATTAGTAGAGAATGACAATCTTTTGTATCATTTAAACATCTATTAGTAATACTTGCTTGCAAGGAATTCTTTTTTGTTGTTGTTAATTTATCACAGTTTTGCTTTTTTCTGTATTTAAGCTGGAATGTGAAGTAGGTCCAGACTCTAAATTAAGTTTAATCTGGTTTTCTGTGTTTAGTCTTCATTACAAAACAGCATAGCTAGAAGTTGGCCACAACTGCTTTACCAAGACATGATAAAGCAAAGAATTAAGCTAAGTCTTGCAGATGCAGGGTCATTACTGATTATTATTTTATAAATTGGTTTCTGGTGGGAAATTACAAGAATTACAAGCTATCAGATAACAATGATGAAGCAAAAAACCCAAAAAAGTAAAGAAAAGAAAAAGAAAAAGGCCTATCTTTAAAAGGTGGAGGATTAATTCTACCAGCTCCACAACGCTTTTCCAAATGCTGAATGAAAGTCAGAGTAGTTTGTTGCTACTAGCCAATGGCCTTTTCTATGGCATCTTGAAGAAATATTAATGGGAAAATAATTAAAAAATGAATCTGGTAAAAGCAATATTCTTAGAAATAAGAATCCATTATAATATATATATATATAATATATATAATATATATAAATACAATTTATATTTTAGATGCATTTATACTCATATACTAATTGTTTATAACAGGGTCAACGAACTTTTCTGTAAAGGACCAGATGGTGAGTCCTTGACTACGACTACTTGAATTACAGATTCAAGTAGCACAGGCTGTGCTCCAAACAAATTTCATTCAGACACAGTGAAATTTGAACTTTATGTAATTTCTAGTTTTCATGAAAAGGTATTTTTTAAAACATTTTTCAATGATTTAAAAAATATAAAAATTACTTAGTTTAGGAGTAGTACCAGGGCAGAATTTGGCCTAAAAAACCCTTTAAACCTACCCTTTGGTTTGAAGTATAATTTTTCTAGAACTCATAAGACAATATACTAACATATCAAGTAATATATTTAAAAATGGTATACATAGATCTTTGTTGATTGTTCTTGAAAAGTGACACAAATAACTTTAAAAGTGTAGAGCCAATCTAGGGTGGGGCGCTACTAAGTCACAAAAAGAGCAGCGTTAAAGTGAGGTTAATATGACACTTTTTAAACTCCTATTGCTAGGTGAGGGTACTTTTTATTTTTTATTTTTATATATTTTTTTTTTTGGAGAGTTTTTTTTTTTTTTTTTTTTTTTTTGCTATAGGGCGCATGTGCTCGCCAGACAGACAGAGAGAGACAGAGAGACAGAAAGCGAGAAATCACCCCCCAGGTGGGATGGCCATGCCGCAATCCCTTCTCCTCCATTCTCCTCTTGGGATCTTGGGCACGTACACACACGTGCCTGGTGTGAGTTTAAACCACCGGGTCCGGGACTCGAACAGCAGTCAACTACGTGGGAGTCCAGCGATATAGCCATTATGCTAACTACTGGCCCCTGAGGATACATTTTAAAGCTTATATAAAAATGGAATGAAAGTACAAGTTTATTTTGATGCAAAACAACAAAACCCATGCATAGTGTTTTTTTTAATAAGGATTTTCTATGAACTATTTGAAGACCGCTCTCCCTTGTTATGTGACAAATGCACATGCTAAATTTTAAAAAAAGTCATCTTTAGTTTGGATAAAATGTAGTTGAGACCAAATAAAAATGCCAATGGCTTCAATTATAAAGCTAAAATTCTCTATGAAAAAATATGAGGTTAACTTGAGTCTTTCACTAACATCATAGTCATTCAATATAAAATTGAATCATTCAAAAGAATAAGAAAGAATGAAGATGTTTTATTGCCATATCATCATACTTAAAATATACTATCTTTCAGTTGTGCTTATCTCTGAAGTAGCCAAAGTTCAGGTGGCTATACTCTCTCTCAGTTGCACACACCATCATTATACCACAGAATATAAATCTTCATATCACAGGACCAGCAGATGGTATAATGGTTACGTCGTTGTACTCCCACATAGTCAACCATAGTTTGAGTCCCAGATCTGGTGGCTTAAACTCACAGCCGGTGTGTGTGTGTGTGTGAGTGCCCAAGATCCTAAGAGGAGATTGGAGGAGAAGGGATTGTAGTGTGGCCATCCTCTCTGGGAGATGATTTCTCGCTTTCTGTCTCTCTGTCTTTCCAGCGAGTGCACACGCCCTATGGGAAAAAAACTCTCTAAAAAGAAGAAAAGAAAAGAAAAGAAAACTTCACGTCACATGAATTGTTCTTAAAAAAATAAAAACACTTCTTTTAGACAAGAAATATCAATGGAATTAAAAAGAATTCATGGCCATTTTTTTCTATTTTTAAATATAATTAGCTATAATTTAGTATAATAAAGTTTAATAAGTATGTAATTTTAAAAATAACTAATCCTTTATAGATTTAAAATCATTATTCATAGAATATACATATTTTAAATTTGTATGGGTATTTGTGTATTATGTGTATCAATGCTCATTTATTTAAATTCTGGCACAGCAATTTAAGCTAGTAACTTGTTTTTAAAATTATATAAAATTAAGGTAAGGTATTTCTGGTTTCCAAAATTCATTATTTATCAATTCTATAAAAATGTGTGCTATCACTATTAATGGAGTGAAAAAATTAGTAAGAGATTATATTATGAAAGTTTGAAAATTTTGTTTATAAAAATTGAATTTACCCACAAGGCACAAAAATTACCAACTGAACATTTTCTATTAAAGTGAATCCATTAATCAAAACTATTTACAGAACCAGAATATTCTGGAATATTTCTAAAAAACAGAACCAATTAAACCAACTAAATTAAAGCAATGTTTAATCTATAAATTTATATTCAAAAGTATAATTTTAAGTCAATTTCTAGATTGAAAAATCCCATTTCCTATTGTATTGAAAGTATATATAAAATTCATATAAATTATTCCTGGTGATAAGTGGACTGACTTGAGGATTTAAATTTGATGGATGTTTAGATGAAATTGAAAATTTTTTAATTTCATTAATGATGGAATATTTAAACAGCAAAGAATTATCATGATCAGTATTCAATGTTGATACACTTAATTCTTTCACATTTTGACAGTATGGTTCTATTTCTTTTATAACAAGATAATTACCCACTTAACAAACATTTTTTAAGAAATATAGTGGATTTGTCACTTTGCTAGAACATAAATACAAAGATGAATGTAATACTCTTGCTTTCATAAAGCTTACGGGTTTATACAGGGAAAACCAAAATGTACCTTTATGTCAAAAAGGGTGACTTTTATCCCTTAGGAGATGGTTGGCAAGATCTGGAGATATTTTTAGTTATCATGATTTAGGGAAGCGTGTTGCCAGCATGTAGTTGTTAGAAAGCAAAGATGCTGTTAAACACCCTACAATATTGTTGGAACATCCTATAGCAAAGAATTACCTGGTCCAAAGTATAATAATGCCAACTTTACAAAGCCCTGGTCTACGATGTGCCAGCCACAGTAGCACATGGCAAGGCAGTGCTCTGTGATGCTGAGCCACGTGGGAAGGTCCAAGGCCTTCCCGTCATATCCCTGGGTCTACCTGTATACCCTGTGCACGTGGTGCACATACCCAGGATCAAGGTGGGCTGAGGTAGGGGGTGGATCACAGCATAAAGACCCTGTGGCGGAGGTGTCTGTCTCTCTCCTTGTGTCTCTGGCATGGAAGAAATAAATATCAAAAAAAGAAAAAGATCTAAACATAGCACATGTTTAGAGTTGTTATTAGAGAATGGTGCACAGGTTCTTGAGAGAATGCAGAAGAGGAAGTGGTCAATTCTACAAGCAAGAAAGGTTTTCTTGCTAGAGAAGTGTCTTGAAAGTGAGCCATATGAAAACAGATAATTGAAAAGCTAAATAGAGAGATTTTCTCATGGAGATGAGGAGAGACTAGAAAGAGCTGCATCCCAGACTGAGGAAGCCAAATGAGCAAAAGCATGGTCACATAAAATAATTTCTTACCGTTGTGAATACTAAGAAATCTCGGGTAGCAGGGATGGGCATAGGAGAATAGAAACCTAAGATTGGGCAGGTGACTCAGAGTCTTTTTGGCCTTGTCATAATATTGGGACTTTTTCATGAAAGATGTTAGAAATAATGGAGGATTTCTAGCAGGGACATGATGCAATCAGGCAGTCTATAGGATTCATAAATGTTAGTGTTTATTTTAGCAAACAAAGACAAAATCCTGTATTATATGATCAGAAAAACCACAGTGGGAAAATGTGTAGTAGGAAAGAAGCATCCTTACTTGTTTTCTTATAAATATTTTAATTTAGATTCTCTATCTTTTACCTTTTCTTTTTGCCAGAACTTTTCATATATGAAAGAAGTGAAACCTTAATTCATTTTTGTAGGTTCATAAATACATTATGTTGCTGATTGTCTCCCACAGGCTTAAGCTGCCATGCTGTGGCATCAGGGTGCCTTGTTCCTCCCTGGAAATTTTGTTTTTGGGTTCCTGCTCTGAAGCCATGGTGAAGAAAGATAAGATATGCTTACCAATAAAAAAAAAGACCACTAGAAATGGAACCTCTACTATAGCAAAACCTTGTTTATCTATTCCAGTGGTTCTCAACCCTGGGAGCTTATTAGAATCACTGTGGGAGACATTTGGGCATCTGTGGTTCTGAAAACTCCTCAGGTAACTCAAATCAGCAGAGTGGGCACCACTATATTAGCTCAAATCAGGGAACTCTCCTATGGATACAGAATATTAATCTTCCAGTTTTATTTGGTTTTGCAATAATTTCTTAAAAGATATGTCTCCAGTAAATTTACATTCTTATTTTCATTAAAAATTAAATAGCTTATACAATTTCTCAGCATCTATCAATTTTCAAAGAGTACATTTCTGACAGCGTTACAGAATAAGAAGAAACTAGTCAAAGATTTCTTACGTAAAATTCATAAGTTTGATGTATTTCTTAAATAGAGGAGCGATAACTAGAGATTGAAACGGAGTTTTTTGAGCAGGGATGTGTGTACTTTTTTTTTAGAACTTTTATTTATTTAATTTTGTTTGCTATCATTACTCTTGAATTTGATTGATGAGAGAGAGAGAGAGAGAGAGAGAGAGAGAAACATGAGAAAGCAAGCCACTAGAGACTTGAACTGCTATCAACCATGTAAGAGTCCAATACCTTAACACCATGCCACCTGCTGGTCCCTGTGTATACTTTTTTAAAAGATCTTATTTTGTGCTGCCCCACTTTGTGACTGGTTGGTTAACAAGGTGAGTGAGTGGTGAAGGAAAGGCCTAGAGTATGGTCTTTTTGTACTCTATTCTCTTCCTTGGCTACAGATCTACACTCCATCCTCAGCAGCTGCCTTGAAGATGGCAGGTTCTCTGGCTGAAGAACTGCAGGAGAAACTCTACAGATGCTTTCATCCCTGTAAAAAGTAACTAAATGATCAGCCCTAATCCTTTGTCTACTGGACAGAGGTATTAATTATCTGCTCCATGTGTGGAGATGACTTTTATTTTTTCATCAGGAAACAGAAAGTAAGAGAAGATTCAGGCTTCTTCCCCTATGGATTAATTACAGCATGGTGCCAACGAGCAAAAGAGAAAACACTATTGTTATAAATGGGCTTCTTCTCTCTGTCTTTTGAACTTTTTCCTTTATCTTACTTTCTCTGCCATCAAACTTTTTAAAAATAATAGGTAGTGTAATTTCTAGCTTACACAATCAATGTAATAGTTTACCTAAAATAGTTGTACATATTTGTGAGGTACAGTGTGGCAAAACAGGTATACAATGTGTACTGTCGAATCAGGGCAATGGACACATAGCCACCATCAACAGTCATCAGTAGTGCTGTGGACGTTAGACATCCATTCTTTTGGTTATTTTTAAATAGATATTGAATTGCCACCCACTTTCTTTATTGTGTTATATTCTATAAAAGTTTTACTTTTTTTTTTTTTTTTTACTTTTTTGGGAGAGGTTTTTTTTCTATAGGGCATGTGCACTTGCCAGAAAGACAGAGAGAGACAGAGAGACAGAAAGCAAGAAATCCCCCCCCAGGGGGCTGGCCATGCCACAATTCCTTCTCCTCCATTCTCCTCTCAGGATCTTGAGCATGCACACATATGCGCTCAGCATGAGTTGAAGCCTCCAGGTCTGGAACTCAAACCGCAATAGACTACGTGGGAATCCAGCGACATAGCCATTACGCTAACTGCTGGCCCCTCAAAGTTTTACTTTTGTGAGAAAGTCCCCTCTAGAAACAAATTTCCCTGGAGGGACCTGGTTATTTTCCTCCTTTAGTAAACAAATGTCTGTATACATTGCCACTGCTTCCCTATTGTATATTTATAGCAAACATCCTCCCAAGGCATAAACAGATAAATAATCAAGGCCAATTCTCTGGCCTGGTGGTTAAGGCAGCCAGATCCCACATGGCCAAGTACCAGACCAGGTGGCTTTAGAAATATACAAAGCACATGTGTGTGCCTGCCTAAAACCCCAACAGGAGGGAGAGATGGAGGAGAAGGTTTGCAGCCTGACTGTTCTGCATGGGAGGTACTTTCCCTCTAGTAAAAACAAACAGATGCTCTAATTCAACTTTGAGTCCTTACTCAGAACTAGGGAAGTGTATTTTCTCTCAAGATAGTTCTTGTTGGTAGTTTGGTCTTGGAATGCAAATTTCCTTTGCTTGTTTCCCCTGGAAGATCAATGAGATTCAGCCAACCATGTTGGTACCTTGTTCAAAACTAGCAGCTTTCAGACATTTTGATTGTGACTCACAATAAGATATATAGTGATGTAACATACAGAAATGTACACAGCGCATCTATTTTTTTAAAAGCAGTAAATACGTAATGCAAATATTTTCCATTCCATTCTCTCCTATACTATTCCATCCTGTTCTATTTTGTGAAAATGCTATTCTGTACGCACTAACTGAGTTTCTAGCACAATAAGTACTGCAAAAGCTTTTTCTAATTTAAACCCATGATTTTTAACAGGACTTGTGGAACAGTTTCTTAAAGAGGATCAAAAAAACTCTCCAGAAGTATGCAGTGCTAGAAAATACTGTTCTTTGTTCTGTTGCTTTGATTTGTTTTTGGCAAAGAGAGCTTTTTTATTTTTTATTTTTTATTTTTTAAAGTATCATGTATAGGAAAGAATTGATTGTTCTTTATTTGTTAAAGATCTAAACCCTTTTCTTCTTTAAGTCCCATTTATATTTCAACTTCATGGAGCTGTCCAAAGAGTGAACAGAACTAAACACTTACTGCAATTCATTTGGCAATTAATTATGTATTTCTAGTGAAGTCCTTTGTGTTAGTTTTTGAAATGGGACCATTTTCTTCATAATGAGCATTAGTTTTCATACTGTCTCCCAAGTATTGTCAAGTGAGCTCTCAGGGAGAGGTGGAATCTTTATGCCTGTAAAGATTTATGTTTGAATTCACCAAAGGTCCTGATTTATTTACTGTTGCAACTTTATCTGCAGTCTCATCCACAACAATGCATTCCTCTGCTCACCTACTTCCCGCACTCTCCAAGTCACAACCTTTCCCTGAGATCCACTGCCAGGACCATTTTCCTGACTACTGTGGTCTACAGCCATTTCCACAGCTTGCTTCAGATTCCAGGGGCCATGTTGGTTAAAGCAACAATACCTGAAAGTTTTGTTTAAAATTATGTCTTATATTCTCAGCTCTGGCTATTAAAGGAATATACTTTTGTTAGAAATATATGTTCATCTCGCAAACATTCTTCTTAAGATGTGATTTTTCTCCCTTTCAGAATTCTCATTCCCCAGTATCTTATCACCATTAACTTTGGTCCTATAGGTTAAGTTAGTCTGATTTCTGCCTCTTTGCTTAAGCCTGCTAGATAAAAGATAAACTGTCCTTTTCCAAAATTGAATAATACAGTAATAGTCACTTAGATTACGTAGGTTTTATTTTACAGATGAGAGAGTTCAAGAGAGGCAAGTGAGTGACTCAAGAAACCATAGAGTGTTACCTGTAGACCACATGTTTTAGAATTTTTATTATAATAATATGCAAATACTCAAATATACAAAACTTGAAATAGTATTTTGCCATATTCCCCTCAACACAGATCTAGTTTTTTCTGATGAGCCATTTTAAAAAAGAAATCCTGCTGTGACATAAAAGTCAGATTGAAGGACCAGAAGATGGCATGATGTCTTTCTGTCTCTCTGTCTCTCTCTGTCTGGCGAGTGCACATGCCCTATAGTAAAAAAAAAAAGAAAGAAAGAAAAAAGAAAAAAAAAAACCTCTCCCCCCCAAAAAAAATATTTACATTGAATACATAATTCTTTCCGTTATTGATTTTTGAACTAACAGTGTGATATACTGGTCATCTCCAGTGATCTATGAATGATTGTTTTTTTTTTTTTTTTGGGGGGGGGGGGGTTTTTTTTGTGGGCACTTGCCACAAAGGCAGAGAGAGACAGAGAGACAGAAAGCTAGAACTCATGCCCCAGGGAGATGGCCATACCACAATCCCTTTTCCATTCTCCTCTTGGGATCTTGGGCATACACACACATGCTCCTGGTGTGAGTTTAAGCCACCAGGTCCTCGACTAGAACTACAGTCAACTCCATGGGAGTCCAGTGATGTAGCCATTATGCCAACTGCTGGTCCCAATCTATGAATGATTTTTAAAAATGCATAAAATAAGAAGTGAATTGTAGCTTCAGGACTCTGTTGGGGTGCTGCCTTTCTCTCTCTTATAAAACAAATAAATGTACAACTTAAAAAAAATTAAAAACCTGTATTTGAAAAAAAATGAACAAATTAGAAACATTAATTTGGTGGTAATTGAAGGCTTGAATGTAAGGATTTAAGTTTTGGATCCTCCCTGAGTTCAACATTGAATTTTTTTTTTTTTTTGGAGAGGTTTTTGCTATAGGGCACGTGCACTCGCCAGACAGACAGAGAGAGACAGAGAGACAGAAAGTGAGAAATCACCCCCCGGGGGGATGGCCACGCCACAATCCCTTCTCCTCCATTCTCCTCTAGGGATCTTGGGCATGCACACACACGCGCCTGGTGTGAGTTTAAGCCACCAGGTCTGGGACTCGAACTGCGGTCGACCACGTGGGAGCAACACAGCCATTACGCTAACTGCTGGTCCCAACATTGATTCTTAAGTACTGTGTTGGCATATAGATGCTACTAGATTCAACTGGATAAAACTTTTCTGGATCTGATTTAATCATGCCCTGAAGTACCATATTTTTCAATATAGCTCTTGTTGGCAGACAGCTGAGTTAGAGATATTGGAAATTATTCTTTCAGGAGATGTTGTTAGTTATTTTCTTTTATATTATTTATGACAATCATGCAAGTACCTTGGAAAAGCATTTAGCCACTTGGTATCAATTTTCACATTTAAAAAACAAAGGCAATTCTGTTTGCTTCAATGTATTCCTCAGAGTGATCCCATAAAAGTTAATAATAGATACTCCAAACAGTTCAACAAATAATAAAAGAAAATCATGAATGTTAATAAGAACAGAGCAGAAAATGTATTTCAGGTAGAATAAAGCACTGTTATAAATTAGCAACAGTCTATTTTATTTGGTGATTGTTGCTTCCTAAAGACCAAAGAGAAACAAACATGTAGATGCAAGGAGAAATAAATAGAAGTAAAATTGAGAGCAACGTATTTTATGTTTTTTTCATGTAATTTTAATTGTACCATTTCTTTCTGTGGAAAGAAAGACAAAAGGAAGACTGGAAAGGCTAATGCTTGTCTTTAGCAAGTTTGAGATTAGGTTGTGAGACTTCTTGCTTATTTTATTTCTTATGAAATGACAAGAAGTGGATATGAGGGGTGGTCTGCATGTACTGTTTGGAACCTCATCAGTTGTCATAGATACAGCAAGAAGATAGGAGATCACTAAAGTTTCCTGATACATTCTAAAGCCTAAATTCTGGTAAGAAAAATAATTTTTTTGAAAGACTGCAAAAATTTATCATTATTTTCTACTGCAGTTGTTAGAATATCATGATTTCTGGGACCAGCAGATGGTGTAATGGACTTCCACTTAGTCAACGGTGGTTCAAGTTCTAGACCCGATGGCTTAAAACTCATGCCAGGCACGTGTGCATGTGTGCCCCAAATCCCAAGAAGAGAATAGAGGAAAAGGGATTGAGGCATGGCCAACCCCTTGGGGGGTGATTTCTTGCTGCTGTCTCTCTGTCTCTCCAGCAAGTGCAGATACCCTATAGAAGAATTTCTCTCTCTCTCTCTCTCTCTTGCTCTAAACAAAAAACCATGATTTCATAGGCATTTTATAGCTGGACATCATCTCAGTCATCTAATCTAATACTTCCTTTCATATGTGAAGTAACCGACAGTAAAGCCTATCATGTGACTTCCCAAGACCACACAATAAGTGACAGAGTGAAACCCAGAACCCAAACCTATGGTTATATTTATCAAAGAGTGTTTTGTGGCATAAATGTCATGTTATATGAAATATATACCCAACAGTAAAATCAAAATATCTCAGTGTATCTCAAAAAGGAAGTTACTGGGAGGCCCAATAACAATTTACGATAGAAAAGCAATTTTTTTCCTAAAAATTTTTTTATTTCCATAGGTCATAACGATAATCTTCTAAATTAACTTTGAGAAGCTTCAATGTTAATGCAATTATTATGAGGCTAAAATGTTTCTTTTTCAGTTAAAATTTTTTGAAGGAAGAAACATATATGCTGTGAATTTAGTGATGTAATATCAAACTTGCATTTACCATCAGCAATCATCTCTATGTTCTTGGGAGAAACAAAGAGAGAGACGCAATTACTGTAAGGAGTATAGAGAGTCTTCCTGTTATTCTAGCCAATGAGTTTATTAATCACTGGATGAATGTCAAAGACAATATTAAACTGATTTGTATTCTTTTTTTTAAGTGTCTTTATTTCCATGAGAGATAAACAGACAGAGAAGTATCAGTAAGGTCTTCAGACTACGATCCACCCCGTTTCAGCTGGCCCAGATCACATGCTCACGGAGGTTCCAGGATAGAAACTCAGGTCCTTCCTTCTGTGGCAAGTTCCCCACCACCTGCAAATACTTCCATTGGTTTTTGTATCCATATAATTCTGAATGTGAACATCTCAACATGGGGCACATAATTTTAGTGTTTAAAGATGTGAATTATACCTCTAATGGCTTCTGAAGCCAAACAATCCCTTATTCTATAGTTGGTGTCAGGTATTTGTGATGACATACACTGAATTTTCAAATAATATAAAGTTTTTAAGGATTTATATTCAATTAAAGCTATATATTCCAAATGTAGTCATGCCTCAAGATTTTTAAGTTCACATTATGACTTTTTAAGAACTTAACAATCACTTTTAAGTGGTTTTTAAGTAATGTTTGATCTTATATGCATAAGTATACTGACAAGGAAATCAAATAGACTAAATTTTTATATGGGGTTGTTTAATGTTTGAAGAATTTTAATTAACTGCTATATTATCCAAACTATCTCAAGTATTTAACTGATGCTTAGATAATTTTTAAAGTTAAATTTAAAAATTAAATTTGTTCAATCTTCAGTTTTTGTAACTATTTAAATCATGGATTGTCAGAAAAGTCATGATTTATTTTTTCTGTTTTTCTGTATAGTCATGACTTTTATATAATTTAGTAACATTTCAATTTTACATAAAATGTTTTAATTATTTACTCAGCTCCAAATTTTAAGCCAGAATGAAAAACCTATTACTTAAATAGGTCAACTTTTCTGACATATATGAGCTATTAGAAATGCCAGCTTACACAAATACTATAATGCTGAAAAATTGTCTAGTTTCTTATCCTCTTCAATACTTATCATTTATTAAATGCTTACATGCTGACATATTTCTGGGGGCAAATTATACTAATCAATTTAAAAATGTGTATTTTTTAAACTAATTATGATGACTTATGAATCAAAGATTTTGTCTAGGGCAATGACTAAACTCTTACTTGAAACCATCATTCAGTATAATCCCATTATATCTTATGTGAGCATCTGATAAATTAGAGAGGTTGGCCTCATTATTAGAGACCATATAAGTTATCCATCCCCTATAACCTATGTACCTAGCATTCCTTAGATTCAAACTACAAATTATTCAATTCTCTCTGAACCCCCAATCATGCAGCTTTTGAGATTCAATTACATTTTACTTTTCTCTGCTATTAAGATAGTTAAATGACATTTCTTCCAGCTTTAAATATATCTGATTTTGACAGGATCTTGCATTTGCTCACATTCTTCTGCTCTGGTAAGACTACAGAATTCCTGTAGATGTAAAATGGTATCTAAGCAGTGGGACTTCTCATTATTTCAAGAGACCAAGAGGATACAACATCCAAGTGTAATATATATGAGAGAACTTTAAAAAAGCTTATGGAAAAATGGAATTAGAAGATAAAAGAAAAATACAAACTTTATTTCTCATCATAAGCCCCATCAATTTCATGACACTATTATAAGCAATGATACTAGCCATTTAGCTCACCCCTAAATAACTGAGGCTCTTGGGAATTTAACCATATCAAGAAGAAGTCAGAAGGAGCCAAATTAGGAGGAAGGTAGAGGCATAAAAATTTTTCATCAAAACTCTCATGAAATTGCCCTTGTTTGAGGAGAGGAGTGAGTAGGAACAGTATCGTGTTGGTGAGGGATGAGATAGCAAAGCTTTTCCAGGCATTTTTCTGCTAAAACTTTAGATAGATAACTTTCTCAACACTCTCTTTTAATAAGCAAACATTGCAATTTTTTGGCTCTTAAAAAAGTCAGCAAGCAAAATGCCTTGAACATCCCCAGAAACTGTTGCCATGCCTTTGCTCTTGACTGGTTTGCTTTTGCTTTGACTGGATCATGTCTCCTTCTTGGTAGCCATTGACTAATTGTCCTTTGTCTTTAGAATCAATCTTATAAAGATCTATGTCATCTCCTCTGACAATTATCTGAAGAAATGCTTCAATATCTTAATCTTTATGGTTTGAAATTTTCATTGAAAACTGCTCTTGTCTGTATTTGATCTGGGTGAAATTTTGGCATCCATTGAGCAGAAAACTTTCTGAACCTTAATTTTTTAGATTGTATAAGCGAAACAAATGAAAATCTCTGTAGTATTGGCTATTGTTTCTGCTGTTAATCATTCATTTCCTTTAATTAGAGTATCAACAAGTTTTTCCCTCTAAAATTGATGTGGATGATTTGCCCCCATACGCATCATCTTCAACAGTGTCTAGTTTCTCCTTAAAACAAATGATCTATTTGTAAACTCTTGATTTCTTTTTTTATTTTTAGAATTTTTTGCTATAGGGCGCATGCGCTTGCCAGACAGACAGAAAGAGACAGAGAGACAGAAAGCGAGAAAATACCCCCCAGTGGGGATGGACACGCCACAATCTGTTCTCCTCCATTCTCCTCTCGGGATCTTGGGCATGCATGCACACGCGCCCGGCATGAGTTTAAGCCACCGGGTCTGGGACTTGAACCACGGTCGACTACATGGGAGTCCAGCGACATAACCATTACGCCAACTGCTGGTCCCATAAACTCTTGATTTCTTATCCTTGTAACGTTTTGATAAAGTATCAATAATTTTTACTTTCTTCCACCTAAATTTGATTTTTGTTCTTGCTTTAATTTAGTAAAATTCTTGTTGCTCTTATAGGACTTTTTTCAAACTGATGTCTTATCCTTCTTAGAGTCTCAAGATAGATCCTGTTCAGATATGTTATAGCAAGTTAGTACAAGTTATATGGACTCAAATATTTTTGAAAATCCATGTATAGTTTTTTATAATATGCATTTTCTATGATCTTTTAGAAGACCCATTGTAAACCTTTACATTTAGTTGTATTGTCCACTTTTACCTTCTTGGTCTCTTTTGGTTTTTGTTGCTGTTATTCTTGAAAGAGAGAAAAGTAGCTGTAAAATATCTTTTCAATGAATTTGGGAAAATTTGAAAACAGAATTTATATTATATGGTATTATGAAATAATTGTAATTTTCTTGAGATTGATAATGGTATTGTGGTTATGTGGGGAAGGTTATTTTTCTTATGAGATATCTGTTGAAATATGACTGATCAAGATCTACAACTTACTGTCAAATGACTCAACATCACCAGCACCTGAATGGATATATAGATGCATCGGTGGATGAATAGATAAATAAGTAGGTAGATAGAATAAAACAAAAAGGAAAGAAAAATATTATCTGGCTGGAATCTCCACATTTTAAGGTCATGTTGTGATCTAAGCTTCTGAGAATATAACATTGATAATGTTGATCTCCAAAAATAATGATCTACTTCATTGTGAGATGAAAACTAGATGTGGAGAATCTTTGTGTTGCTGTACAAAACTTTGTAAATAAAATTGATGTGTACTTTAGATACTGCAAATGAAGATTTTTCAAGTTTTTAATACAACTAACTATGCTAGAGACAGTTTTTCTGCTCATTAGGATGGAAATACCTAATCTTGCCAAGATCATTCTAATTTGAAATTTAATATCTTTGGGGGTAAGTATTCAGTCATAATCAACATTCTCCTCATTCCTTTTTGTGTTTCACATGTGGAAAGACTACATACTGCAGTTTAAGGGCACAGACTTCAGAGTCAGTTATCTGGGTTCAGATGCCATCTCTACCACTTGTTAGGTGAATGACCAAAAGCAAGCTCCTTAACCCCATTTTGTTTCAATACACCCCACTGTAAATTAGAAATAATTATAGTACCTATCTCATAAGGTTGTAGTGAGAATTAAAAGGTAATATTGAAAAATCTCTTAGAATAGTATCTTACATAGGAAATATTGTATGCATTAACTTTTTTTTTTTTTAATCTCATTATCCTGACATTGGTGAGAGTGTTTGGTCTTTCTTCTGTCTTGTGGTCCTACCATAGAGAATTATTCTGCTTGGTCTTCGAGTATCATTGCTACTTGCTGTGTCCATGATGGCAGTATAACTTAAGGTCTCTTTTCTCAAAATAGCTAGTAGAGTGATTTATCCTATGTCCTACTGTGACTTACAGCTCCTACCAATGACTTCACACATGACCTCATACTGCTGCTGCTGATCCTCAGAGCTTCTAGTATATTCTCCTGCTGTCCTCCAACTTTAGGTCATCCATCTTACAGTCATCCACAATCTGGCTTCTCAGAAAGATAAAACAAATCTCACTTTTCAGTTATCTTTTCTTTCTCTCTTGAGGGATTATGGAAGTTTTTTAAGACATTCTCCACAAAAGTAGGAAGACTGTATGAGAAATTATCTCAAGCCTTCTTTCTGTTCAGATCCATTTTCACGCGGCCAAGTTCATCATGCTGACACAGGCACTTTGACACTTCCTACTGGGTTTCAGACAAAAACCCAGGCATGTGCTTCTTTTACTTCCAGATTTCATGTATATATAGCTGGGTTTTGTTTTTATTTTTGCCATAGGGTGCGCGTAATTGCCAGAGTGAGAAGAGAGGGGGGAAATGAGAATCACACACCCTCCCCCCGAGGGAATGGCCACACTGCAATCCCTTCCCCATTCTGCTCAGGATTTTGGACACACATGCACACATACCGAATGTGATTTTCAAGGTGCTGGGTCTGAGACTGGAACTGCAGTCTGTTCTGTGGGACTTCAGTGTCCTGACCACCACACTAGCTGCTAGCCCCTATCTGGGTATTTTCTTCTAAGGTGGAGGCCAGAAAGGAAACCTATCATCAGAGCCCACATAGGAAAACCCCACTCTCACTTTCCTGTTCATCTCCAAACTACATGGGGGGGGGCAGAGCATTGTATGTATAACATAACCTGGTTTGTATCTTTTCTCTAGAATTTAGTAAAAGCTCTGCTCTCAGTTCCTCATATCTGGCTCTTAAAATTAAAGCCCAGCTGTTGAAAAGCCAAATTCTCCTTTGCGACCATCAGTCAAAAAAACATGTTTTTATGATTGTCTTCTCTTTTATGATTGTACATTATGTGTCTGGTTATTTGTTTAATGACTATGTCCCTGTCTAGTGTGTCAATTCCATGAAGGTAAGGACATGAGGACTATGCTTGCTTCGCTCTCCACTGAATCCCCAGTACCCTGAGTCTGACTGTAGAAACTGTCCAATCAAAACATGTGGAATAAATAAGTGAGCGAATTGATAGCAATTTCAAATGCTAAGGTACTGTTAGAAAGGAGCTCTTTTATTCTTAGGCAAGGATTGACTGGGATATGAAGTTACCTATTATTGTGATCCATGAAAATACTTTTGATCACTGGGAAGTAGATTTATATTTAACCAGCATATATCAGCATGGTGTCCCTTGTGATTGGCTGCTTCCTGTGTTGTCTTCTCACAAATAATTATATATCATCTCTATTGAGAAAGAGATATTTTCATTCCAAGAGCATCATTTTCAATGTTTAATTAGTTAGAGGGAAATGAGCATTTAAGATAACTAGTTTAATTATCATTTTATTATTAATTTGTTATGATGATACTTTATGAAAGGAGGGAGGAAGTCAATATACTAACATATCTTCCGTGCTGCTTCAGAAGAACAAAATATACAAGTTCTATCTTTGAAAGGAACCTGGTAAATTATTAAGAAAGAGCTTTTAAAGTGACTAGGTTCAATCTGTCATTTCACCCACTGCCCCAAAACTAAGATACTAGAATAAATGTTCTAAACTAAACGCCATAGATCATTTAAATGCTGTAGATGACTTGAGAAAACTCTCAATAGAAAGACAAATGAGGAAGGCGGGCAAAAGGAAATAAATGAACACTCACTCTGTGTCAGAGGACATTGCAGTAGGGTTTTCTCTTAGGAGAAGCCTTTAGCATTTATATTTGCTTATGGTATACATCAGCATCTTTAAAGTCATAAAACCTCTGAATGGCTTATTGATAGCTAAACTTATTTTCTTCTTTGTTTGTGGCATTATTCTGAAAGTACATGACATGCTTTATACTTTGTTGAGTAAGACAAGGACACTCTACATTAAAGAATGTATATATATGTGTGTGTGTATGTGTGTGTATGTGTGTGTGTATAAAAGCATTTAAAATGAAAGTTTTATATATA
>NW_006159564.1:3271761-3294535 GCF_000334495.1 Tupaia belangeri chinensis
ATATATATATATATATATTCTAATGTTCAAGAACAAAGTAGAAATAAATAATCTAGAACTTTGGCCTAGACATCCTATCAGAAAATATGTTTCTTTCTTGGAAGAGTTGTTGTCCCCAGAATTTTAAAGCCAGTTATTTCGGAGGGTAAGTTAATGAGTTCTTCCAGAAGAAAGACTGTATGACACCATGATTCTTAACTGTTGACTATCTGCATGACCGTAGTTCCTCTTTACCTAGGTTTTGTTTGCTTCCAAAGGTTGAGTATAGCTTTATTCCTTTAAGCTAAACTTTGATCTCTATTAAGATGTACACATATCAGGCCAGCCCCATAGGATAGCAGTTAAGTCCTGTGCATAAGAAGCCAGATCCCATGTCATTCAAGTCCTGGCGAGTAACTTGAAAAAAAAAAACCACTGGATGTGTGTGAATGGATGCCCCAAATCTTGACAGGACAGGAAAATTGAGGAAAAAAGAGTGTGAGTTTCTCTCTCTCTCTCTCTCATGAATACATATACCCTCTGACAATAAAATAAGTAAAAAAAAAAAATCTGTTTTCCTGCCTTTTCCTAGGAACTTCAAAAATTGCTTCCAGTCATTTTAAGCCTAATGAAGTATTTCTGATCTTTTCTGCAGAGCAGGCGGGAGTGGTGATATAGAAGCCCCTGGAATGAGGTTATGCCCTCTGGTGGGGCCTCAGATCCATGCAGTGTAGCTGATCAGTAAGTGCAGAAGAGAACTGAGAATGGGAGGACTGAGTCATCATGAATGCCAGAGTCTTTCTTACATTTGTGACTCTGCGTGATGGAAAAAAAAAAAAAGTTGCTTTAGTTTGGTGAAAAATGCATAAATCTTAAGTTGATAATTTAATTTTTCAAGAAATGATGTCTGGTTTGAATTTCCTATTTGTCTTTCTAATTATAGTGCTATCATATAGACCAGACACTGTGAAGGTGGTAAGATTCAGAACATACAAAACTTTGATAAATTGTTGAGCCCGTTTGTCTCAGCAAAAGTTATTTCTTGAGAGTAGATAAAGGTGCTTTCCAATAGGTTCACTTTTCTCAGGTCACAGGGGTGCTATTTAATAAATTACTTTTCTCAGACACTAAGAGCCACCTTTATTCATCTATAAAGGTTAATGCAGCTTTTTGAAGTGTCCAAGTTATTCCCAGAGGATAACTTATGCACTAACTTATTTGGGAAGTGCCTAAATAGCATTTTTTTTTTTTTTAGTGTAAATTAAAGACATAGATATGGGTACCAGCAGATGAAGTAAAGGTTACGTAGCTGGGCTCCCATGTAATGGACTGCAGTTAGAGCCCCTGATCCGGTGACTTAAAATCCACGCTGGGTGTGTGTGCGTGTATGCCCAAAACCCCATGGGGAGAATGTAGGAGAAGGGACTGCAGCATGGCCATCGCCCCCGGGGGTGATTTCTTGCTTTCTTTTTCTCTGTCTCTCTGGCAAGTACGTATACCCTATAGTAAAAATCTCCTCCCCCCTCCCCCCCCCCCCACAAAAAGACATAAATATGGTTGTTCATGACCAAAGTTTGTTGTTTATTTGTTTTAAATTTAAATTTCCCTCAAACTTCACTTATATGATTGATTATATATCCTGACCATCCCGTTTAAGATTTCAAAACTCTTTCCTCTATACCCTAAAAATTTCTTATTCTTCCTGCTTTACTTTTTTCCACAGCACTTACCACAAATATAGTTTATATTTTACTTACTGATTTTGTTTTTCTGTGACTTCTCTTACTAGAATGTAAATTCTATGCAAATAAAAATTATCCTAATTACTGTACCTTAGCCTCACTGGAGAATATCAGGTACATGCAAGCATTCAATAATTATGTAGTAAGTGAAAACAATAGGAGATTGCTATTGATCAAATTTGCCAAGCAATTGTCAAATTTCCTTTTTTTTAAGGTTTTTGCCATAGGGCATGCACATTTGCTAGACAGAGATAGAGAGACAGAGGGAGAGGGAAAGTAAGAAATCACTCCCCCGAGGGGGAATGGCCATGGGAGTTCAGCACCTTAACCACTACACCACCTGTTGGAACCCAAATTTCCTTTTATGTGTTAGACGCATTATTTTCTGGAAGGTGGTGCCACATAATAGCTGAGGGTGGCTTCTGGAGTCATTGCGCCAGGGCAGAAGTTCTGATTCTGACACTGGCTGACTTGTTTGGTCTCAGGCAAGTTACGTAACATTTCTGTGCCTTAGTTTTCTCCTCCTCAGAATAAGGAGAATAAGTGACTTATCTCATAGTTAAGTAACATGAGTGGGAAGTACAGAAAGCATTCGGGTACACGGTCAGTCCTTAAAACTTAATAGTGTTATTAAGTCAACTGTGAGAAGAATAATATTCCTTATGCACTGATTGGCTAAATGAGGTAGTCATGACAATTATGAGGATATTAAAATATTTTGCCTCAATAATCTGAATCATTTATTTCAAAGCATATTTTAAGCATCTGCTATTAGTATAATTTGCTTTCTGAAAATGAACAGGACATTTATTTATTTGCCAAACTCCAATTCAGTCAAACAGAGTAGCATAGTGATTCCAAAGGTCAAGTTTGGATTGGAATTCCGCTCTGCTTTTTCCTAGGTCTGTGACCTGGGCAAGTCAATTAAAGACTTTAAGCTTCAGTTTTCACATCTGTAACACGAGTAAAAATTAAATCTATGTTATTAGTTGAATATTAAATACAGCATTGTGCCAAGCACGTAACAAATCTCAATAAAAGGAAGATAAAAAAAAATCTTTAGATATAAAATCTAGAGAAGAGTTTTGTGGTAGAGCCACGTCAATATATGTAAAACTGACTGAGAATTAAAAGTTAAATTATATTTAACTGACACCAAATCAAATCCCAAGCAAATAAATTAAAAATTAATATTTTGGAAGAAGAAGTTGTTTTCAAAAGAAAATATAATAGAAGAGACATTTACATATTTGACAGCAAATCACTTAGCATATGACTTCCTTTGTGTTGCTAAATATAAAACACAGAGTCTATTAGTGCCAGTTTAAAAGATGTAGGTGTCTCTTTTTTAAATCAATACTTCTAAATTACATAAAATTTAATATTTTATAACAATCCTTCTCCTCTTCTCCTATCCTCTCAATTTAAATTTATGAAGGTACTGAGTAAGAAGCAAATATAAAAATCTTGTCCACACATATCTTCAAGGTCATTCTTATCTAAGAATGTGTTATGAATGTTTCGTAATATCAGCTGTGTTAAGTGGTCTTGTAAACCACTGTTAGCACCCAACTGGGGGCGTGGGTTGTCGCACTTAGAGTGAATTTGGGAAATACTTCTGCTCAGATTCTCTGATAGGAGTTGACTGGAGCCATAGAGAGACGGCAAGCAACACAGATCATCTCAGTGTGAACCACAGAAATAGAGTCCTGCCTTCTGACATGCAGCTCCACTTAGCCTTTTCAGCCAGGTCAGAGTCGGAGTACACCTGTCTAGAATTGCACCTGTTTAAGAATGAAAGAGCCTAGGAGGCAAAGATGTTATGTTTTCTTACATGTAAAGAGTCTCAAGATACTCCCCAAATCCCAGGTAATTCCATTCCAGGAAAGAACTTAAGAACTGCAGTAAGGTAGCATCTCCAAACCAGTTACTGCAGGGGGATGCTCAAGAGTTCCATGTGCTAAGGAAATAATGGTGATAAGGTTGAGAATGAGAAGTTTGCAGGTTAATAGTTCATAGGCCTTAACTCATAGGTGGAATAGTAAAAGCCTCCAGAAGCCTTCAAAATGCCATTAGCACTGCCAATGTTACAGGGATTTGAAGTACAGATACTGCCTTGATAAGAGATGTGGGTGTTTTTAGAATTCTCTTCTTAGTGTACTCTAATTTGAAAATACAGTACAAATATCACAGTAAACCAAATAATATGATTTAGCCAGTCTGGGTGGTCATTAACTATGGGACACCACTGTTTCAGTTTTGACTTGGCCAGAGGACTTCAGGCCTGGTCACTACCCTCCTCTATTGGATGTCTTTGTGTAGGGCAACCCTACACATCAATATATGGTGAGGCTGGAAGTAAGATTTCAGTGCCTTCCATATGTCCAAAGTATACTGTGCTCTTATACTTTTTAAAGTCTGTGATCATCATCTTGATTTTCATATGACAAATGTAGAAAATGGCTAAAGGTGGATCAGAATCTGTATCTTCTAGTATAAACTTTGGTGCGATTTCTTTTTAAACAATTTTAGAGAGAGATTTTTGCAGTAGAGCACATGTGCTCACCAGAGAGACAGAGACAAAGAGGGAGAAAGCGAGACATCATCCCCCAGGAGGAATGTCATGACACAATATCCTTTCTCTTTCATTCTCCTCTTGGGATTTTGGTCATGCATGCACACACACTCAGCGTGAATTTCAAGCCTCCAGGTCCAGGACTAAAACCATGGTCGCCCATCTGGGAGTCCAGCGACATAACTATTTTGCCATCTTCTGGTCCCCAAATTGGTGCATTTTCTATTAAAGCAAGTTGTCCTTCCACTTATACATTTAATTCATAAAAAGCATATATTAAAGGCTTTACTGTTCATGAAATTGCTGTAGATTTTGTTCAAAGTGCAAAGGAGAGTGGCATGCCTTTTTTTGGACAACCTCAAAGCTGATGTGTGTGTGTGTGTGTATGTGTGTGTGTGTGTGTATATACACACACATACATATGGCACATGCACTTGCCAGAGAGAGAGACAGAGAGAGGGAAAGTGAGATGTTACTCCCTCAGGGAGGATGACCACCCAGAAATCCCTTATCTTCCATTCTTCTCTTGGAATTTTGGGTACACACACACATGTGCCTGACATAATTTTCAAGCTGCTGGTTCTGGGATGTGAACTACGGTTGGCCATGTGGTAGTATAGCTCCTAACCACCATGCTGCCTGCTGGTGCCCCTCAAATCTGACTTTAAGTTGTACAACTGAGAGTTTACTACTGCTCTAAGTAAGCTGTTTTAATGCGCGTGAGCATTTCATTCATTTCTGGTAATATAGATCTATAAGATTACTCCACTTTTTCTGATGTCAATTAAGCTTGTTTTTTTAAAGAGAGATTTTTGCTATAGGGTACATGCACTTGCCAGAGTGAGACAGAGAGACCGAAAATGAGAAATAACCCTCCCCCCCACCCGAGAATGGATGGCCACTCCGCAATCCTTTCTCCTCCATTCACCTCTGGGGATTTTGGGCACACATGGAAACATGCCTGGAGTGAGTTTTAAGCCGCTGGGTCCAGGATTCAAACCACAGTAGACTATGTGGGAGTTGAATGACATAACCATTATGCCATTTGCTGGTCCCATCACATAAACTTTTTGAGACCTTTTTTTTCCCTGTTCTTGAAGTAATAATTCTACTTCACCCAGTCACTGTAAGGAATATAAATGAGAGAATATAGTAAATTATCTAGCAGTGCTTTCTTTGTGTAGAGTGTACATTCAGTAAATAAATAACTTACCAAGTTCAGTATGGTGGTAATGCACCTGTAATCCCAGCTACTTAGGAGGTTAAGACAGAGGTCCGCAAGTTTGAGGCCAGATCAAACAGTCTAGTGAGACCCTGTCTAAACAAAAAACTAAAACAAAGCAAAATAAAACCTCACTAACTTGGATTCCTGATTCAGTAAATTGTTAGCAGATAGCTCCATGTTAGGGAAAACAATGTGGATTTACAGTCTCCGGTACATTTCAGGGGTTAATGGAACCTATCTTGAAGTCAACGGCAGGACACAGGGTAAATGTGTGTGTGATGGGGTGTACCACGCAGAACCAAGCTGTCTTTTCTAGTAGTCTTCCGAAGACTCCCAAAGAGCAGAGCTATCTATTTGATCTATAGTGGGCTAGACAATGATGACATAGGTATTACCAAAAGATCCTGGGGTCTGGAATGGCTCTTTTGGAGTGTTTTGTTTATGAACTAGACCAGGGAGTCAGAGCTAACCAAACATATGGCTGTTCTCCTCAAGTCATTAGGATCATGCCTGAGTAATGTGTTATTATGCCAAAGGAAGGAAGCTTCAGAAGCATTTCTGTCTATTTTTGAGAGTAAAGTTATGCCTTCCTTTTCCACATCCTCACCAAAGTGACTTTGTTCACTATAAATTTGTTATTTTAAAATGGTGATTCAAAGTAAAATATATTTCCTTCCTTTAGTTAAAGACTTGATTAATTATCTAAAGGCAGATCTTTAATGGTAGCTAAAACACCATTTCCCCCCAAACCCCAAGCTTTTAAAACATACTGAATTATTTGAATACATCATTTATAATTTTATTTTCTTTTTCTTTTTTATGCATAAGCCTAAACTAGCAATTGAATCTTTTTTTTTTAGTGTATAACCTGTGCTCTGAGAATAAAATGGGCACTTCTGGAAGATGTTTTAACTTTATCAGGCATTTTTTAAACTTAAAAAAAATTGCTAGAGGGCATGTGCAGAGAGAGACTCAGGGTGGGGATGTGTGAGATACCACTCTCCACAGGAGATGACCAAATTTTAATCCCTTCTCCTCCACTCTCCTTTTAGGATTTTGGGCACACACACACACACACATGAGCCTGGGGTGTTTTTCAAGCTGCTAGGTGCAGTACTTGAAATGCACAGTGGACCATGTGGGGTCCAGATGCCTCATCACCATGCTACTGGCTGGCTCCAGCAAGCATTTTTAAAAGGGTACCCAAGAAAAAAAAATACTAAACACTTCACTGACTGGCATTTAAGTACTAAAGTATTAAAGTCAAATTCTATTTATTTGTCCAACCCACACTGACATCTTTATAAAAAACCTTTCATTATTTTCTCTTAAGAATTCAGGTTTTTCATGTCTCTATCAGTCCTTATTGCCCACCAAGGAGCAGCCATTTTAAGAATGACATTGATTTTCACATATGGAGTATTTTCCTGTTCTTTGGTTTTGTTTCTTTGTTTCCTGTCAAAATAACATGCAAACCATTGATTTTGAGAAGTTGCAGTAGTTTGGAATTTTGTTGTTGAGAAAACATTTTTTTTCTGACATTATTTGGTCATCTTGAGTGATGAGAATTCCTTCACAAAAAAATATTATTTTATATATATTATTTTATATATTATATATCTATATGATATATAGATATAATATATGTATATCATATATATAGATATCTATATATATGATATTTATATATTAAAAGAAGGATTATTATATATAATCAGAAGGATTTAAATATGTAATATATGTTTGTGAAGGAATTCTCATTATTATAGATATATCTAGATATATAGCTACTATAGATATATAGCTATCTATAGGTATTATACAGTGTAAAGTTGTTTTCAAATTAGTTAGTATGCCTACTTATGATGTTCTTGTTGACCAGATAATTGGTGTGAGTTCTTCCTATTTATCATAAAGGATTTTCCTTTTGAAAACTTTATGATTTATGTCTTAGCTGTTCCACTATGAAAATCTGTCTTTGTCACCCTTAGTAAAGAGAAATAAACAATGAAAATAATATTTTAGTATTGTGACCAAAACCTCTGCCTTCATTGCCCATATTGTTTTTGACAGTCCTCAGACTTTTACTGAGTTTTGGCTGCATGGTTGTTGACTGCTTATCCATCAGTGAGCTGAGGTCAAGTTCAGCCTTTCCAGCAAACGGAAATGAAGGCTGGTGATATCCACATGATAAGTAACTCTTTTTAGGGCCAGCAGATAGTATAGTGATTAAGGCACTGAACTCTCACATAACCAACCATGGTTTGAGTCTCAGACCTGGTGGCTTGAAACTTATGCTGGGCGCTAGTGTGTACGTGCCCAAAATCCCAAGGAGAAAATGGTGGAGAAGGAATTGCAGTGTGACCATGCCCCTGTGGAATGGCAGTGACTTCTCACTTTTTGTCTCTCTGTCTTGCTCTGTCTCTCTGGTTAGCACACATGCCTATAACAAAAAAACAAAAAACTCTCAAAAGAAAAAGAAACTCATACCAGGCACATGTGGATATGTGCCCAAAATCCCAAGAAGAGAACAGAGAAAGGTTTGCAGCATAGCCATCCTTTCTGGGGAATTTCTCATTTTCTGTCTCTCTATCTTTCCAACTAAAACACATACCCTATAACAAAAATCTCCCTAAAAAAAAATTTTAAAAAATAACTCTTTTCTAGGTTTTGCAATGGAACAAATATGGTTGGTGCTGCTTCTAACAATTCGAGTGCTTCCGGGGTCTGCTCAGTTCAATGGCTACAATTGTGATGCCAACCTCCACAGCAGATTTCCTGGTAAGTGCAACCCCAATATATTCTCTGATTATTTCTGTCAAGAGTGACTATGTTTTAATAGTAAATAATTTAAGTGCATATGGAAAGTGGGGAACTATCCCTTACATCAGTGGGTACAAACAAATGGCAAACAACAAAAGATAATTTTTCTGGACTTGCAATTTACATCCACATTAGCATACAAAGTGTTCATAACAGATAATATTATTATAATGGCTGCTTACAAATATGAGAAATATTGGCTAGTGGGTAGTAAAATTGGAAAAGGCTAATTCCATTCAAATATGCCTAATTAATGCCTTTCTTCTCATGTACTAATTCAGACTTTAAAAACTGCTCTTATGTGCTAATAAAATCATTTAGGAATGAAACTGATGAAAATGGTTTTGAAATATTATGTGATACTAAAAAAAATAATATTTCAGTAAAGTAGTGATCACTATTAAAGCATACAGGTCAACAGCAGAATGGATATCACAGAAAGCCATAAATATTGTGACAGACTGAGATTTACGTCATATTGTTCCACAGGTCCTAAAATCTGCACTCACTGAGAAGGTACTTGACATTTCATTTAAGCATTTATAATTTTATATTAGCTAAAGTTATAAAATTACAGTTTGACATCTACAAAATAAAGATCAGATCATCTAAAACCACTTTCCTAAGTCTGCCATGTACGGTGAATACTCTGGGCCATGTGTTACACTCTCTAAGCCTATCAGCACTCCTGTGTTCGCAACTTGCCAGGGGAAAGCTCACCTGCATAAAGTGATCCGTAGGAAGTCCTCATAATGAGATTTCTGCATCAGAACAAAGACCACGTGAAATTTTTCAGAGATTTGAAATACTAATGGAAAAATAATTGATGCAGTAAGGAAAAAAATATGTAAACAAAATCAATGGTACAGGTGGAGGAGATAACCCTCGAAAAATAGTAGCTATTTCTTTGATTAGGAGACAAAGATATAGATGGAGGTGAGAGATGCTCATTGTATTCACCCCTAAGTATGTGGGAGGCAGTGGCTCTCATGAAAGTGAGGGAACAGAGGACTAGCTGGAGGTCTGGGCAGGGTGGGAAAGCCATGACCCTTTTATGGATGAGTAAGGTCTAGGTGTAAGAAGAGAGCTTAGCAGAGAGGATATAATGGATGTTGTAGTTGTGTACTTGTAACAAAAACATGTTAATGAACCAGGAAGTGACTGGGACACCAAAGGAAGTAGTTACCACATGTTATATTTAATAATGATATTGGGCCACCCAGTGGATGGTGGTTAAGGTGGCTGAATCTCACAGAGCTGACTACAAGATTGAAGTGGCTTGAAAAACACCTGTGTGTGCGTGCCCAAGATCCCCAGAGGAGAAGGAAGGAGAAGGGATTGCAGCATGGTCAACCCCCCTGGAGGGTGCTTTCTCATTTCTTTTTCTCTCTCTTTCACTCCCTTTCTCTGGCAAGCTTATGTGCCCTATAGCAAAAAGAAAAACAAAAAAAGTTAAAAGATTCATTTACCACAGCATCTACTGATCACCTGTATCAAAATCACCTGAGATAGTTGTTAAAAGTCTGGACTCCACCATTAGACCCCAAATACCTAATGTCAGAATCCCTGAATATGGTGTTTGTAATATCTATTTTAAACTACATGAATGAGTCTAACGTACATATACAGTTAATAACAACAGCATATCTTATTCTTTTCTTCAGGTCATCATTCCAGTTAAAAGCACAGTTATGTCTTGAGGAAATCTAATTAAAAACAAAACCTCCCAATCCAGAAATCTCCATCAAGGCAGTTAGACAAAGAAAACACTTTTATCATTGAATGAGCATTAAAGCTGGAATGTGTCTTGTATCACAGGCAGTTGCTAAGAGATTGCCAAAACAGAAAGAAGTCTCACCTTTTTATACATCCAAGCAGATGCAACTCATTACGTATATGTTTTTAAGATAAGTAATAACTAGTCCTCGAGCGAGAGGTCTTGACAGCACCATGTGTTACACTTTCTAACTTTACCTAGTAATTGGGTTGACCATATGTGATGGCTTATTGGTTTTTATCCAGAGGAAAAATTATCTTCCCATATCTTACAACATAAGATAGTTTTACGATTTGAAATAAGGCTCATACCAAAGTTAAGTTCCTAGCTTCTCATAGAAACTAAGGGAGAGAGAGTAAGAGAGAGAGAGAGAGAGAGAGAGAGAGAGAGAGAATCCCCCTTGATGTTTGATGTTTATGTCTCAAAAGATGGCCCCCTAGGTCCTGAGAAAGATATCCTTGGGTCTTAAAGCTTACAAAAGTCCTACTCAGTTTTCAAAAGTGTTTATACACATTTCAAAGAGAGGAGAAAGTACTTACAATTTCAAATATCCAAAGTAAAATTTCAAAGAGACAGACAAGGAGAGTCTCCACTTACTTTCAACAAGGAGAATTAAACTTCTTTAATTTATATTTCCCTTACACTTATTAGAATTTTTGGTACAAATATCCAAACTTTTCAAACATACATACATACCTACACACACCTATACACATCTATACACAACATTATCATTTAATTTTTTTCTTTCTAATTCTAAAATATAAATAAAGCAGAAGTTCCAGAAGATGCTTTAAGATTATATGGGTGTGATTTAATAGCCCTTTTTTGGCAGGTTGTTTGCATAAGAAGATCAGAGTGAGCAAATAAAGCCTAAAGGTTAATTGCTTACTGCCCTGTTGACTTTTTGGCTTCTCTTCCACATCAGTGTCACCCTTAGTGTCAGCAGGATCTCCACAAACTGCTCAGATTCTAAGCAATGGAACAGAATAAGAATGAGTCTGGCCACAAGAGGGGCTATCTAAATGCAAAGCACTGTTAATAATGATGAGCGTAATCATCTCACCCTATCTGACCTTTGCTGTTTCATGACATTAGAACTATTTTCTTTAATTTCCATGCATTTATTCTTGGGCCAAGAGAACCACCATGGTTTAATTCATTGAAATTAAAGGGATATCATTTCATTGTAAAGGTAGTTAACTCTTGGGTGTCCAAGCTAATAGTAGGCAGCAGACTTACATACTACTGAAATTACAGGTTTTCTAAACACAGTGGACTTTCAGAGTATCAAAGGACATTTGGTCAGAGTAAAACATATAGGTAAGGAGCCAGCAGATGGCATGATGGTTATATCACTGAATTCCCACGTGGTTGACTGTGGTTCGAGTCCTGGACCCAATGGCTAGAAACTGATGCCAGGCACATGTGCATGTATGCCTAAGATCCCGGGAGGAGAATGGAAGAGAAGAGATTGGAGCATGACCATCCACCCTGGGGAGTGATTTCTCGCTTTCTATCTCTCTGTCTCTCCAGCAAATACATGAACCCTAGAGAAAAAATCTCTCTAAAATTAGAGATAAATGTACCTGGCCTCTGTAATCAGTGGATACCTTTTGAAAGTAGCCTTTATTTTTTGGAAAGGAGTAAAATAGGAAGTTAAGACTAAGTTTTTAGTCTTCTAAAGAAGTCTTTAATGATAAAGGCACAACAAAGATTAGTGGACTTAAGGCGCCAGAATTTTTATGGCCTGACACTGTCTTGTGGGTAACTAAACTGTCACCAGACACTCAACGTTCAGTGGTATTTCATAACTCACCATAGAGTATTCTATTTACAATAACACCAGTAAGGAAGAAGATAGTAGGTTCCATGTATTGAGTTCTAGCCATATAAGAGAATTATTTTTGTTATTCCTTACAACAAATGTACAACTTCTTTTTAATCTTCACATTATAGTAGGGAAACTGAGCATTATGTAATATTGCCTTCCTGCCCCACACTTAGTGAAGAGAGAATGCATGTGCATCTGAGGTGAGCCCCACCCTGCTCCTTAAACTGAAAAGCCCCTGCTCCAAAGCTCGCCTTCTTGCCCAACACCTAGTGAAGTGTGAAGTGAGGTAGCGTGATCTGTCTTCTTTCTGTCTCTGTCTATCTGTCTCTCTCGTTCTCTCAAAATTTATACATAAATATTTAAATCTGTAAGTACTTTTTCTTGTCTCAGACCTCTCTTTTACCTTGCTCATTTCAGAATCCATGTGCATCTGAGGTGGGACCAGGCCTGCCTCTTTCGTATGGCATACAAGCATGCCATGCAGTTTTCATATTATGGATTTAAAAAATTTTTTTTCCCTTTTTATCTTTATGCCTTTTTTTTTTCTTTTTTCTTTTTTTTTTTTTGGTCTTTTTCTCTTTGTTTCCTTACCTGACTTTCTCACATTGCTTCTCAGTTCCCACACATTGTGTGTCCAGACAGGTCTAGGTGCACAGTAGCAAAACATCTGAATACATTCAGGGTCATAGAAAATATCAACCTCCACTGAACTGCTACAGAAAGGGATAAACTCAGCTTCATAAATCTGAATTCAGATCTCTTTCTGTGGATAACACATTGCAAAACACAATAGTAGAGGAGAAATTGGGATAGAAGTACCTGACATTAAAGTGAAGCATGTGAGCTTACAGTTCCAGAAACCTCCAACAAAGTAGCCAAATAGGACTATACCATGAAATGACTAAAAACCAGAGAAGAGAGACTGCAAAGTGAGCAGCTGGGAGAAACAAGAAGCTGCAGAGAGAGTGCAGGTCATCTCCTTCCACACACCTTTGAATTCTCCATTGAAACCCTGCAGCTGGGACCAGCAGTTAGCATAATGGCTATGTCGCTCCCATGTAGTCGACCGCAGTTCGAGTCCTGGACCTGGTGGCTTAAACTCATGCTGGGCGCATGTGCGTGCGTGCCCAAGATCCCAAGAGGAGAATGGAGGAGAAGGGATTGTGGTGTGGCCATCCCCCCCGGGGGGTGATTTCACGCTTTCTGTCTCTCTGTCTCTCTCCGTCTTTCTGCTAAGCTCACGCGCCCAATGGTAAAACCTCTCCAAAAAAAGAAATCCTGCAGCTTAGCCCAGGTGCACCTCTTCTTTAGGAACTGGGAGGTTTTTGTAACATCCAGTTCCATCAACAAAAGTGTAGGCTGCTTGGTGAGCATCAGGGAAATGGAACTGCAGAGATATTGCAGGACATCTTTTCCTCCACATCTCTAAAATTAACTCCAACAAAGTAGGAAGAAATGTACAACCCATCAGATGACCAGAAACCACTGCAGAGGCACAAGAAATATGAGAATCCAAGAAAATATCTCTCTTCCAAGGGAAAAGAACAGCCCTTCATCATCCACAGGCAGAACAATGAAACTCATGGAATTGTCAGATAAAGAATTTAGAATATTCATAGTGACAAAGCTAACAGAGATACAAGAGAAGAGAGACAACAAACTCCAGAAGATGCAGGAGAAAAGAAGTAATGAATTCCAGGAGGTGAGGAAGTTCTTGCAAGATCTGAAAGAGGAAATTCACACCATAAAAAATAATTAGAGTTGTTAGAGATGAAGGTTGTAATACAGGAAATCAAAACCTCCCTTGAAAGTATTAAAAGCAGATTAGATCATGCAGAAGATTGAATCTCAGATGTAGAAGAAAGAACCTCTGACCTAGAAAAATTCACCAAAAAGACTGAGAAAATAACTCCTCAAATGAGAGTTACATTCAAGAAATACTAGATACCGTTAGACACTCAAACATCCAGATAATCAGTATCCCAGAAGGTGAAGAAACTGATAAGGGCATTGATAATCTATTCCATGAAATCCTGGAAGAAAACTTTCCAAACCTAGAGAGACATTCAAATATCCAGACCCAAGAAATACAAAGGACCCCACATAGAATCAACCCAAGATCTTCTCCAAGGCACATCATAGCCAGATTGACCAAAACCACAGACAGAGACAAGATACTAAAATCGGCAAGAGAGAAACATCAAGGTACTTTCAAAGACTATCCCATCAGGCTAATGTCGGACCTCTCATTGGAAACAATGCAAGTGTCAAGTGAAAGACAATTTCAAACAAGAATACTATCTCAGCAAGATTATCTTTCATATGGGAAGAAAAGATAGAAACACTCTCAGATAAACAAAGCCTGCAAGAATTTACAAACACTAGATCAGTTCTTCAAGAAGTGCTGAAGGGAGTGCTATACCAGGAAAAGTAAAGACAGAAATAAGAGGACAAATAATGACTAAGAAAATGGCCAACTTAATGGTAGGAACAAGTTCGGAAATATCAATAATAATGTTAAATGTTAACTTCCAAGATTTAAATGTAAAAATCAGATCACAGTAACACTTCAAATTCAACAAAAGAGAGATTACATGATACTGAACTGGTGAAATAGAATTCTACGAGTTTTGACTAAAACATCACTGGTTTTCTTCTATACTTTGCCTTCCAAATTTAAAGATTTTTATTTTCTTTTGAGTTGTTGATAGGTTCAGCAATCCATTAATTTTTTTAAATTGAAACATAAACTTTTCTCCTGTCCTGACCCCTCTGCAATTGGAAAATATTTGTGAGCATTCTTATTTTGTGGTAGAATGGCTATTTGCATAAGTTCAATAATATAATAGTATCTATTGTCTTGCATCAGAAATTGAATTTTTATGGGGATTTGTGCAAATTACAGACCAAATTGAGACTATCCTAATTATTACTATTATTTTTTGCAAATAAGTTAGTTTGCCCTTCTCTTTAGTAAAAAGAGGAATGGGGAGAAGAAAAATGTTTCAGAAGAAAATTACAATGTATTTGTCACTGGGTTTTAACTTTGTCCATATTTTTAGTTTAAGATATTTCGTGAATCAATAAAGTGTGGAAAAAAGTTTAGAAGGAGGGAGGGGAAATAGAAGAAAAAAAGTAAAAGTACATTTAACTGACAAAAAATGAGAAGTTATTTGTAATATTAATCAAGGAGCTTTGTCTTGACTAATATGCATGGTATTTGTGCTGAAAAAAGAGATGTTGTACACTGCAAAGATTTATGTGATTAAATGTAAATAAAAAAGTTGTAAAAGATGAATTTGTCTAATATTGTAAAGCTATCAGTCGATAAAGATGTAAAGCTAAGGTTCTCCATTGGTGACACCTTAAGTGAACTTTAAAAAACTAAGTTTAGAAAATAATATAGAGGTGAAGATTTAGAATTGAAACTACCATGTCAAAGAATCAGAAAAGGGATGTTTTAAGAGAATTCGGTTAGCCTTTTCAGGCCCGCCTTGACAAAGGGATTTTTTTTTTCTCCCTGATAATACCTATTGTTATTTCAACGAACAGGAGTATTCTGTAGGAAATGGAATTGAGAATCAATGATATAATTGCTAGAATTCATGGGTGAGTGAAGGAAAATGAACTCATTTTGTGTTAGGATATGTTTAATCATTGGATTGTTCTCCGCCCCAAGACGAAGTAAGGTGGATAATGGGATAATTATCTCAGGGACTAAGTCCTGGGCCTCTGTGTAGGTTAGGAAGACCAGTTCCCCCTGCCATTCCACTTAGTAGGAGAGTTTTGGTCTCCAAGCTGTCAAGAGGATTCCTGCTTTCCACTCTGCCCCTGCGACTGCAGTTACTGACCAGATGAGGCAGAAGAGCTGAGCCAGGCCGCAACTGCTGATTGTACTCTGGTTACCCAGCTAAGGCGCAGAGAAGAGAGCAATTAGTCAGCAAGTTCAGTGACTGAATAATTCAGGTTCCATACCCTTCTTTATTTTTAATAAATTTATTACATGAATTTTCCACTTCCTCTGTTTGTGCAAGTAAAATCCATATGCTTTTTTTCTGCCTGAGAGAAGATGGCCAAACTTCTGGTTCCAAAGCATGCGGTGTAGAAAGTGTGATTATAAGTCTGCAAAGTTTGTCTCAGACTGCATATGAATTTCCTCCAGCACTGGAAACAACAGCTTGCGTTTGCTAACGAGAAACAGATGTTGAGATGAAACACCGAGGTGGCAAGAAACCTGTTCAATAAAGAGGAAACTTGAATTTCTAATCCACTTCAAATTCTCCATCAACTCTTGGTATTTTATATAGACAAACTATCCATACTCCTTCAGGACTTCTTACTTTTAGCACCAAAATCTTCATCTTGTATAAAAACTTAGTAAGAGAAATGTAACTTTTTAAAAATGAGCTGAAACAACGTACACATAAAATCCATTATCTAGGCCATTTATAAGGTTATGCAGTGCTCAAGAACTCTATTTTTTATATAGATATGCACGTTATATACAGTATTTTGATAATCTGCTATAATGGTATACGTTAGTATTGGAATATTTATTGATGCGCAACAAGTATTTCCAGGTGAGCTATTCTATTGCATGCCAAAGTACTTCACTAAACGAAAAGTTTCCTCCTACTACATTGAATAAGTTTTAATTCTGCTGTCAGTTTTAAGCCAATACCACTAAGTGCATACAAACCAGCCCACAGAGCATGTGTTCACACACCCACAACCCTGCATCTGAACCAAACGGGGCCTCTGTCTGCTCGCTGGCCACCTGTCCGACCCCCAGTAGTCTTCAATTGTTCCAGAGTTCCCAAGGCAGCATTTTACTCATGCACAGGAAAAATCCTCTCAGGTTTTTTTCCTCTGGACTGTGACCACACTGCTTCAGGCACCCCTTTGCTAGAAGTGTTTTTCATGAATTCACTACTCCACTTGGCAGAGTTGCCCTTTGAGGGGGGCAGTTCTGCTTCCTCTAGTTTTTAAACTGCTATAGTTTATATAATGGGGTGGGGGGGCGGGGGCAGCCAAAGACCGATCTCAACTTCTCTTGCAGGTTGCCTCAGGAAGTAGGCTCAACCTCAAAGGGCCTTTTATGAGCCTCTTTTCGCTGAGATTCAAAACCAGTCTGTTCTCAGACAAGGAAGGGAGTCAGACACACTCCCATCCCCTCTGTGATTCTTGTCTCTCTCCGTCTTGTATCTTTTACATCCAGACTTCTCCCTTTTGTAAGCATGTGAATTGTACAATTAGGTACTCAGGGAGTGCTTAATCCTAACACTCTTGGGTCATTGGGAAAAAATCACGATGTATTTTTCTGTTTTTCTATGCAAAAAACGCATCTATCCAGCCAAACACATAGTTGAAATCAAGTTTTTCAACTGACTAAGAAATTTCTACATTGCATCCCCTGGGAGCCTGTGAGAGAGGCAGAAACTCAGGCCCCGTTTCACATCTACTGAATCAGAATCCACATCTGAGCAGTATTCTCTGGTGGTTTACTTGTGCAGTAAAGCCTAGGAGGTGCTGGTCAGAACTTGGTACTTAAGATATTCTTGCTACTTTGTGTTGTTACCATGGTGTTTATGCAAATTCTGGCTGGCCATCACATGCTTGCTGCTAATGATAATGGGGATCAGTATATCTGTAGAGGGTTGGGATTTAAAAATGTAATAATAATAATGCAGCATGGTCACTATGTGTGTGTGTGTGTGTGTGTGTGTGTGTGTATGTGTGTGTGTGGTTTCTGCAGTGACAGTTTACCTGAAAGCAAATATCATTTTACTTCATTTTTTTCCTATTTCTGTTTCTTTTTGTTTTTCTTTCTCTATTTTTTTCCTCTTTCTCTGTAAGATCTTCCAATACTTTGCTGAGTAAAAGTGATGAAAATAGGGGTCCTTGTCTTGTTTCTTTCCATTAGAGTAAAACACTATGGTCTTTCACCTTTGCACATACTATAAGCTCTAGGTTTTTTATATCTGTCATTTATTATATAGAGATAGATTCCTTCTAATTTGATTTATTGAGGATTTATTTATGTATGTTTATGGTAAAAGGGTATTGAGTTTTGTTAAATGGTTTTTATTCAGCCAGGGTCTCACTGGTTTGCATTTGAGAGTGCCATATTCACACTCTCCAGTATATAGATTCTTATTTATTGACAGTTTGTGAGTTACCACGTGGTGCTGATTTAAACAGAAGGGATCACTGATATCATCTCAGTTGGCTGCAACTCACCCACACTCCATGCATCCCTGAGAGCTCAGCCTGGGCTTCTCTCTCCCACACCCCTTCTTCAGCCTCACCAGCCTCTGACACAGGCAGATCCTGACCACCTTTTCCATCTCACCTGCTCCAGTCCTCATCCAGGTCTCTATAGTTGACATTCATATCAAAACCAGGCCTCCATCTGGCCCTGCCTGACTCTCAGCCCCTCCTCATTCATTTTATGCATTCACTACTCCACTTGGCAGAGTTGCCCTTTGAGGGGGGCAGTTCTGCTTCCTCTAGTTTTTAAACTGCTATAGTTTATATAATGGGGTGGGGGGGCGGGGGCAGCCAAAGACCGATCTCAACTTCTCTTGCAGGTTGCCTCAGGAAGTAGGCTCAACCTCAAAGGGCCTTTTATGAGCCTCTTTTCGGTGGGGGTCCGGGGGCAGCCAAAGACCGATCTCAACTTCTCTTGCAGGTTGCCTCAGGAAGTAGGCTCAACCTCAAAGGGCCTTTTATGAGCCTCTTTTCGCTGAGATTCAAAACCAGTCTGTTCTCAGACAAGGAAGGGAGTCAGACACACTCCCATCCCCTCTGTGATTCTTGTCTCTCTCCGTCTTGTATCTTTTACATCCAGACTTCTCCCTTTTGTAAGCATGTGAATTGTACAATTAGGTACTCAGGGAGTGCTTAATCCTAACACTCTTGGGTCATTGGGAAAAAATCACGATGTATTTTTCTGTTTTTCTATGCAAAAAACGCATCTATCCAGCCAAACACATAGTTGAAATCAAGTTTTTCAACTGACTAAGAAATTTCTACATTGCATCCCCTGGGAGCCTGTGAGAGAGGCAGAAACTCAGGCCCCGTTTCACATCTACTGAATCAGAATCCACATCTGAGCAGTATTCTCTGGTGGTTTACTTGTGCAGTAAAGCCTAGGAGGTGCTGGTCAGAACTTGGTACTTAAGATATTCTTGCTACTTTGTGTTGTTACCATGGTGTTTATGCAAATTCTGGCTGGCCATCACATGCTTGCTGCTAATGATAATGGGGATCAGTATATCTGTAGAGGGTTGGGATTTAAAAATGTAATAATAATAATGCAGCATGGTCACTAGTCGCCAAAACTAATACATTTTAAAACATAAGAGGTGAAACAAAAAAATTGCCAAAATCCATTATTAAGTGGAATCACATTCTTTTTTTATTTTTTTTAATCATGATCCTCTAGCCTTAGCCTCACAGCTGGGACTACAGGTTTATCATGCCAGACTCTTTTTTAGACAGAGTCTTCTATGTTGCTCAGGCCATCTTCAGGATCACGATCCTTCCACCTCAGCCTTCCTTGGTTGTAGAGGTCACAGGACATGCCATAGTGCCTGGCTTTTGGGCTGCTGAGAATCAAACCTAGGCTTGCCATGTAATCCTGGCCTGTGGAGTACAGCATCTTAGCAGCATGCACCACTGCAACTGGGTCATTTTCTTGATTTTAAGTCAGAAAATAACTGACATGAAGGATTTCAATGTTCATTGCAAACTCAAAGGAATCAATTCAGGCAGGTTACAGATATGAAATATGAGAAGATCTTAAAAAATTTCAAGGAAAACAATTATGAAAAAATTCTGTACATGAATTTCAATTATTTGCACCAAACCAAACTGATAATTTAATTCTATTTCCTAAGAATCTTTGAAAGCCACTGATAAGAGATTTGAATGAGCAATAGAGATGAATCCATATCAGTTATGCATATACTTGTTTTGTGAACTTTGGAACTTGACATTCAGAAGTTAGAAACTATGTATACTGTTTGTGAAAGAATTGAACTGAATATATTTTAATAAATATTTGCTCACTATTTGTTAGGTACTCTAGGAAAATTGAGAGTTCTGGGAGAGCTTGCATAATCTAATGGGAAACAAAATATCCACTTTGAGACATAATGTAAATGTTACAATGGATGCACAGGAAAGGATATGGCATAGAACACAGGAGGATGATATACTTCACTGGGAAAACCAGGGACAATCTCACTAAAGAGCAACATGGATATTAGTTTTCTGTTCTTGGTTTATGTCTCTTCTAACTTGAATGTTCTCATGTATAATTTCAGCTATTAAAATTTTCTTTGTATTACCAGAGAGCATGTGCACTTTCTAGTGAGAAAGAGAGAGAGAGAAAACGTAGGCCCCTCCCAGTGGGGTGTGGTCACACCACAATCCCGTTTTCCATTTCTCCATCCCGTCAGGATTTGGGGCACACATGCACGTGTACCTGATGTGTTTCTCATGCCAGTTTGGGGATTGCAGCCACAGTCAGCCATGTGGGATTTGGCTCCCTTAACCAGTAGGCTATGGAGCTGATCCAATTTCAGCTACAATTGTTGTTTATCATTGATATACTTAGTATTTGGCAATTCTCAAATTTATATTTCTTACTCTTTTCTATCACCTAATTATTAGACTCATCTTTCCTACTTCATGCTGTACATGGCTGCTTGAATAGATTATATGTACCTCTAACCTTGAAAAGCTGAACTTGTTTGTGCAGCTGCTACTTAGCAGGTTGAGGCCACAGAGGAGACCCATGTTTGATTCCCAGCCCAGAGTAAAATCTGGATGCAGTGGTGCTGGTATGAAATTCAAGTTACCTTGGAGGCTGAGTCAGGAGAATCACATCATAGTGATCTCCTATGGTCTGAAAACCAAAACACAACAGTAAGAACTGAGCTCATAATCTTTTTCCTTCCTGAATTCTTCATCTCAAAATAATTTAATCACCAAAGTTAGAATCTGGAGCATCTGTGATTTTCCTTTTTTTGGGGGGGGGAGCATCATCTAATCAATTTCCTATAAAATCTAGCCAGTTGGAATGGTTTCATTTCTTTCTAACAGTCTCTTCCAAACGCCTTTACCCTACAAAGGCAAGATTGTATGCAAGCTTGTTTACAAACCTCTATCATATCACTATCAGGCTGTATTGCAGTTGTCTACTTATCATTGGTTTCCTCTAGTCAGTCACGAGCTCCTTGAAGTAATAGAGTATCTTCACTTTTTTTTAAATTTAGAGAATAGTTTATTAGTTTTCTATTATCAAATCTATGTGGAAAAGAGCTTACATATTTAATCCAGTGTGTTACTCCTGTACAAATCGAAAAGGGAGTCACTTCTTAATAGTATCTTTATCTTCAGAATCTAGTTCAGACACTGACATATAATATGTATACAGAAAACTATTTTTTTAAATACGTTATTGACATGCAGTGGTATGTAGTCTCCTCTAGATCTTGAAAATAAGTAGGACCAGCAGCCTCTAGCTTGGTACAAAACTGTTGACGCCAGTTGTATATGTTCAAGCTTTGTGTATTCTTTTGTCTTATTTTGTTTTGTTTACACTACATGCTGACCTCTGGCATTTCTTTTCACACCGATTTTTACTTTTTCTGATCAACAGGGAAGGAACATTTGGAGGCGTTGCATTGCATGTTGAGCACCGACTCACTGCCAAATTTCAGGGGGCTTCCATTTTTGTATAGAAGAAAATACTTGTAAAATTATCTAAGTAACTGTATTGATCTGTGGTCTCACTATTTTATAAGATAATTAGAAAATGTTAAAGTAAACATCCTGATGCTAGTGAAAGGGAAGGTCGTCTCCAATCTGACAGCACTGAAATAATATAAAAATGGTTCAGCTTATCAAAATCTAGGACTCTTTAGTATTAGCTAGATGCTGTTGAATTTAAGCAAGCTTAGTACAAAATTATTGAGAAAAAGAACGAATTTGGATATACTTATTCAATGTTATGCTGCAAATGTATCATCAGTAACAAAGCGGTAGTAGATGTTCTAGGAGTGGAGCTTTACTGGGGATGAGGAATTTAAGTGCTATTGTTGTCCATGTGAGTTAGTACCTCCATAATGATGGGGGATGCATTTCAAGACCCCCAGTGGGTGCTGGAAACTGGGGTAGTGAAGAACCCTATATATACTATGTTTTTCTCATACCTATAATAAAGTTTAATTTATAAATTAGAAATGGGAAGAGATTACTCATGATAACTAATAATAAAATAAATAATCATAAAGATATACTATTCGGGGGTTAGCAGGTGGTGTAGTGGTTAAAGCACTGGATTCCCACATGGTCAACTGTGGTCTGAGTCCTAGACCCAGAGGCTTGAAACTCATGCTGGGCATGTATGAATGCACACACAAAATTCCAAGAGGAGAATGGAGGAGAAAGCATTGCAGCATGGCCATCTGATTTCTCACTTTCTCTCTCTTTGTCTCTCTGGTGAGCCTAAGAGCCTTACAGGAAAAATATCTCAAAATATATATATATATGCACTATACTAAAAGTTATGCAAATATGGTCTTTCTCTTTTTCTAAAAACATGGGACTGCCATTGTCTGTAAAAAACTGAGATCAAAAAAAGCAAAACTGTGACAAGGTTGGGAGAGCTACTATGTATTGGACTGAATCCATTTCCATCTTTACTCCCAGTTACATGGTAACCATAGCCTATGAACCTCAAGGCAGGATACTTTTTTTTTTTTTTTTTTTTTTTTTTTTTTTGGGGTGTGGGTGTTTTTGTGTTGGT
>NW_006159564.1:3294617-3319097 GCF_000334495.1 Tupaia belangeri chinensis
CTCAAGGGAGGATTTTTTTTTTTTTTTTTTTTTTTTACTTTGTGTTGGTGTGTGCGTGTGTATGTGTGTGTGTGTGAGTGTGTGTGATGAAGTGTTTTAGAAAACTTCTTGCTATTTCACAATTAGTAATCTTCCTGCCTAAGCCTCCCACATAGCTGGGACTACAGGTGGGCATCACCATGTCCAGCTCTTTCAGATGGGGTCTCTTTCAGACCCCTCACAGAGTCTTACTACCTAGAGATTACAATCCCAGAACACATTTTTATAAATGGTGAGACAGAGGGTTGACAGTGTAATAAGATATAAATTTGAAAAACTTAAAAAAATCTGAGACAGTCAAACCTGTTGCCTGATTGATAGATGTAAAGGAATATTGTATGAAACATTCTGTTTATATAATACAATGAAATATTTTATTTTAAAAACCTCCAATGGTACACTTAGCTTGGTTAAAATATCAGGGGAGAAAGTTATTTCGTCAATATAACTGCACATAAACTACGCAGGCAGGCCTGCTATGTAAACACATTTAGTATCTTTAAACATAAAACATTAAAAATCAGTCCACTAAAGGTATTTATTTTTCTAATATTTGTCATTAGCCTTTACTCTTTAGATTGTTTTGTGAACAAGTATTATTCAAAGGGATGCCACGATTCAGGCACTGGCTTGTAAAATGCTTAAAAAATTTAGTTGTTGAGGGCAACTATTACTCAGAACTCTTAAAAAAAAACTACTTTTGGCAGACACTGCTCTTTGGCAACTTCAAAGATCATTTATGTTTTCCTCAAAGCCTCACAAGTGGTAAAGCTATGTTGTGTCAAGGTCTTTAGTATCTACAACCAGGATATAATGTGTTTCTCTGAAGAATAGCGAGAAGTCTTTAGAAAAACTGGGTTAGGATGGATTTGAGCAGATCTCTTTCTTACACTATAAAACGTCTTTTGGTTGTTATCATATCTTCAAGTAGCATCAGCTTGCAGCCAATTCAGTTCTATCGCAGGGGTTACAAGTTACAAAGCAGAAAACGGAAGAGAATTCCGTATCTTGTCAGGGCAATCAGTGCACAGCAATCACTATTAACATATTCTAAACATCAATTAATCCCTTCAAATTGAGGTGAGGAAGCTGAAGTCTTGGTTTAAGTGAGAGAATGATACCTCTTTTTATGTGACATACTTATTGATTTACAGTCACTTTGGAACATGTATGATAGTTTTAGTAATGCAATGGTATCTGCTCTCTATTTCACAGAGCATAAAACAATTTCTCAGTGAACTCTCTAGTAGTTGAGAATTTGATTTGACATTCAGGTAGACATTTTGTTACCTTAAAGAGACCGCTACATATATAAAGGATGCCCAAGTCTTACCTTTTGTTTGCTGCCACTTGACCTAATTCCTGCCATTTTTTTCCTTTATATTTTAAATTACCATAAAGATGGAATTATCTGGTTCACAACCAGCCTGAGAATATTAGATCGGTCATGCTGTTCCTTCTGGTGTCATGAATGATTCACTCTTTTATGTAGCTAACACCTACTGATACTTCGGACTTAAGCTCAATGCCGTCTTCTCGAGGATATTCTTACCAGCTGGTCTGGATGAAGTTGGCTTTCTATGTCACCCTACAGAACTCCATGGAGTCTTTCTGTCAATGTGAACCAAGTTAACTATCTGTCTCCCAAATAGACTGTAATGTACTTGAGAACAGGACTGATACTGTTCGAATCTTCAGGGCAATCTATTGCTCCAGTACTTCATGTGATTAATTACTCACTAGAGTACACCGCGGACCAGGAAGTAGCATGCGATGGAGGAAAATAAATATACATAAGATATACTTTGAGTTGTAGATACTCAATAAAACTTTGTTAAAGTGAATTATATTATTTTGGAAAGAGCATCAGTTAAATGTATGGTTGGATTTAAACAGTTAATGTTATTAAAATCTATAGAAATATTCCCCTAGTATAAAATGGTATTAATATCAATATTAGCAAAATTACCTCATAATTAATGCATTTTATTTTTCCACTAACAAAGGAAATATTACTTGGAATTTTCTGTAACACTTAGCCTAATACCTACATTTTTCACCATGGGAAAATTTTCCACCTTTACAGTTGATCGTAAGGAGTCTAAAATTATTACTAAACATTAAAATGTCCATCTTTACTTACTCACATCCACACACAAAAAAATGACTCATTTTCCTAGCAAAAAAATAATGCAGAGTATAAATATTCCAAATTTTGCTAGTAAAACAATAGTGTAAGAATAAATACTCCAAAGATGTATGTTGTTGAATACTTCTCCTCTTAGATTAGAACTGAGTTACTTAAGCAAACTAATTCTATGCTGAAAATCTTGATTGATATTTGCATATTATCTGAATGAACATCCTATCATTTGCCAAAAATGTCTTTATTTTGCTTGGTTTTCTTCCATTACACATTAATGTTCATGTCTCCAAATAGCAAAATCACTTTTTTGTTTGTTTATATGTTTTGAAAAACCTGATGATTTGTTTCAGATTCTTTATCAAATTGGTAAAACTGGGTGATAAAAGTGGTACATTTACTGTATTTGTTTTCAAGGGATCCAGTAATAAAAAGCCCCAGATGAAGTGATTTAAAACCATAGAAATTTACCATTGCATAGGAGGGCAGAGTTTTGAAGTCAAAATAGGCTTATGGTCCCCTTGGAGAGCCCGTAAAGAATCTGCCTTGTCTCTTCCTAATTTCTAGAGGCCTGCTGGCAATTGTGGGTGCACCTTGGCTTACAGATGTGTCACCCCACCCTGTTTTCACATAGTCCTTGTCTCTTCACAAGACATTTCTTTCAGAAGGACACGAGGGATATGAGATTAAAGGCACACCCTCCTCCAATATGACTTTATATTAACTGATAGATTGCAACAAACCTATTTCCAAATAAAGTCTGAGCTCCTGGGGGTTAGAACTTCAACACATCTTTTTTGAGGGGAGGGCACAATCCAATTCGTAATAGTTACCAAAACTGATAAAAATAAAATTTTCTGCCGCTGGGGAATTACCTAGCAGTCAAACTTTCCATTTTCTATATTCATGTTGTTTTTTTATCTGTAGAAAAATGACTAGAGATATGAAAATCTTGTGCGTGGGTGTATGCACACATGCTCATTTTTCTACAGACCTGGGATGGATCCCATCACGGTTAACGCATAGAGTCATGGAGAGCTGAGCGAATTGTGTTTTACGTTTCCATGGCTGGTGTTTTCCTTTTACTGAGGCAACATTTTCTTGGAGCAAGCTATGTGTTTTGTTTGTAATATTAGCACATGATTTTCACTGTCTTTCTCTCTAAAATGGGATTCTGATGGATGGCTTTTGTTTCTATATCTTGGATCAGATAGGTTACCAAATACCGAACTACTTAACAGTTTGGCTTAGAATAAATTTTAGCCATTTCTTCCTTACTCTTGGGAAAATGCATCATTTATAGTGACTTTCACTACTCTATATAGATGATCTTAATAATTTCGTCATTCTAGTTCTGAATTTCTTCAGTAACCTGATTTTTTTCCACTTAATTCTGTGATTATACACCAATACTAGACTGACATTTAATGTGCATCACTGAACACCAGACATAAGTAAATGTTAATAGGGACCAGAAGATGAAGTAGCTGTTACTTCGTTGGACTCTCACATGGTCAATGACGTTTTGAGTCCTGGACCCGGTGGCTTGAAAATTTTCCTTTTACTGAGGCAACATTTTCTTGGAGCAAGCTATGTGTTTTGTTTGTAATATTAGCACATGATTTTCACTGTCTTTCTCTCTAAAATGGGATTCTGATGGATGGCTTTTGTTTCTATATCTTGGATCAGATAGGTTACCAAATACCGAACTACTTAACAGTTTGGCTTAGAATAAATTTTAGCCATTTCTTCCTTACTCTTGGGAAAATGCATCATTTATAGTGACTTTCACTACTCTATATAGATGATCTTAATAATTTCGTCATTCTAGTTCTGAATTTCTTCAGTAACCTGATTTTTTTCCACTTAATTCTGTGATTATACACCAATACTAGACTGACATTTAATGTGCATCACTGAACACCAGACATAAGTAAATGTTAATAGGGACCAGAAGATGAAGTAGCTGTTACTTCGTTGGACTCTCACATGGTCAATGACGTTTTGAGTCCTGGACCCGGTGGCTTGAAAATCATGCCTGGCACATGTGCATGCATGCCCAAGGAGAGACTGTGATGTAGTCATCCTCCCAGGGTGGTGATTTCTCACTTTCCCTTTTACTGTTTCTGTCTCTCTCTCTCTCTGGCAAGCACATGCACCCTAAACCAAAAAACTTTTTTTAAAAAAAATAGTAAATTACACTCTGTATACTGAAACATATCATTATAAATAACTACAGAAAAGACTATTTTTCCTGGCTACTTTTCTTAATAGCTTGAACATTGGAGTATGGTATATTCAACTCCAGAAATGAGTTAAACAAACTAAGGAGTAGACTGAGTATGTCAGGGGATATCAAAGTTATTCGTGTGCTTTCTACTGTGCTTTTGTGACATATATATATATATATTTTTTTTTCAATATGTTTTTATTTCAGCTGAAAGAGACATCAATGTGTACTGTGGGGTGCAGGCCATTACGATGAAGATTAATTTTTGCACAGTACTTTTCTCGGGTTATTCTGAAACAGATCTGGCACTGAACGGAAGGCATGGGGATTCCCACTGCAGGGGGTTCATCAATAACAACACCTTTCCAGCCGTGGTCATTTTCATCATCAATCTCAGCACTTTGGAGGGCTGTGGAAACAACTTAGTGGTAAGATTAGTATGAAATTGTGTGCTAGGTTTGGGGTCATAAATTAAAATAACCAACCATTACATGAAATAAACAGAAGCCAAATCTATCTTTTTAAAAAATTTTCAGTCAAACTGGACACATAATTTATTTTGCCTGTTAGAGGCTTGAACTCCCAAATACGTAATATTGTCTTCCGATAATGGCTCTGTGTATAGGAGCTGGGCAGCTGAGGGGACTGAGGTCAGTTGTGCTACTCCAAGCAGCATTCTTTTGTGCGAGCCATCACGATGTTTCTCTATAGATTATCATTAGCCATATCCCTCATACTTTTTACGGGACTATCTGATCATAAGAACAATGTGGGTGAGTTTGTCAGTGAACCATTTAGCCTGTTGCTTTAGTGGCCTCCTTGAGACAGGAAGATGAAAGATAGAATGGGAACCTGAAATCTTCTTTCATGTTTGCTACTGAGTGATCAATACAGGGCTTTGTACAAGGACTGTGGGTATTTCTGATGTGAAGTGTTCTACGGTGTAGTACTGTCCTTGGCATTCATATCTGATCTTGCCATGAAATCCCAGCAACACACTCTCTGCAGTCATTGTGGGAATCAAAACATCTCATCAACCATTGCCATCCAAGATGAGAACTACTAGTCCACATAATTCACTTATTTATTAATGCACTGGATGCCAAAAATAGAATCGAATAAGAAATTGCGTCTCCAGGGAATTGAAATTAATTGGAGTGAATATATTGTGATGCGGTATTAGTTACACTAAAATGGATTTAGTATAATTTTTCATTTTGCCTATTTAAACATAACCTTATTGGTAAAGCTAGCAAAGACAAAAAGGTACAATAAGCGTGCCCACTTAGTGAGGAAGGAAAAGCTGGCTTTTATTCTTCATAAATCGTTGCTTAGGATGTAGGAGAAAGTCTTGATTATTTTAAGGCAGAGCTTCTAAAACTTGCTGGGAGATGGAAGACAGGGAAAAGAGATTTCCTTGAATCTCCTTTTTAATCTTTTCCCAGAGGGCAGTTAGAATATCGTGCCCATGGCCATTTCCAAGCCTGCAGCTTGGGTATTGTTGACTCTTTTTATTAAAAACGTTTATTCATCTCAGCGTTGTGTGCAGAGAGATTATGAAGTGGGCCTCCGGGAGAGTGACTAGGGTTGATTATTACACATCCTGCTGTTCTTGTGAAGGGAGGGAGCCTGCAAGGAGATGAACAGCTTTCCCCTCCTCCCACTGTGCCTAGAAACCCTCTTTCATGGTGATTTTTCTGCTAAGTCACCTTGCCCTGCTTCCTAGAAAACAATTCAGGAAAAAGTCAGGAAAAGCATCTGTGTGCATGTATGCTTTTTACTTTGTTGAAGGAACAAATAACTCTCATAAAAATAATGTGTGTGTCTGTGTCTGTGTGTGTGTGTCTGTGTGTGTGTGTGTGGTTTTTCACAGAATTGATATGTTTAGCTAGTGCATTAGGCAAGCACTGGGGAAAGGGAATCTTTGCTTATCTATTTTTTGCTTTCATCAACATCAGCTTTTTTCAAGGGCATTCCTTTATGCAAAAAATAGACTACCGAATCACTGGATTAGAAAAAATGTTTTCCTTTATGAGGATTTTTGCCCCTTTCATATATCAGCTAGATTATTGCCTCAGCTTTGCCCATGTGCTGTTCACACATAAAGGTTATTCTATTATTGAAAATTAGATATTACAGGGCTCAGTAATATCTGTTAAATATTTATTGAGTTCCATATTGTATCTGACATGGAAGAAGAAGCTGTGTCCCTCTCTAGTTTTATGAAAGTCAAGAATCTTATTGATTATTCTTACAATGGTGGGTGGTTATTCAATTTTAGTAGAATTGGAGAATCCAGTGAAAGTTAGGCAATCCAAGAAAATATGCACTTAACTTCTTGGAGTTCATGATCTCCCTGAAACCCATTTATGAACTATTGCTGTAGAAAGAAATAAGACTCTCCTTGAACCAAAGAAGAAGATCTTAAAAAGATAAAACTCCAGAAAATGTGTGACTTTAATTCATTTGTTCACAAATTCTTTCTGGGCCTCAAGATGCTGGTCCCTGCTATGCAAAGGTGAACAAGACCAAGAGGGACTTTCCCCAAAAGAGCTCCGATTATGGCTGAGGGTCAGATGGGCAGGCTGCTCATTGCACGTTGGCTCCTGCTATGACAGGGATAAACATGGCATGTGGGAGAATTAGAAGTTTCCCAGGAAAGATAAGACCCTAGAGAGTGATAGAACAGCACCTGGTGAAGGAGGGGAGAGAGGAGGTTGAAGGAGTGTGCATAAATAAAGGCCAGAGAAACAAGGGCTTTGGGGCTAGCATTTTATTAATCAAGGTGGGAAACAAAAAGTTAACAATAAAAGCAGGGTCATGCCAGTGTAACTGGGACCTTTTAAGGCATGCCAGAAATTTTGAACTTTACCCATGAGTAGCATTTTTGTAATTGCCAGAGGGTCTGTTTGCTTTCCAGAAAGAGACAGAGATTGGGAGAGAGAGATAGAGAGAGAAAGAGATAAGGGAGAATGCACCTTCCCCAGTGGGATGTGATCTTCCATTTCTCTATCCTGTCAGGACTTGGGGCACACATGCACACATTTTTCACGTGTTTTTCAAGCCCCCTGGACTGAGATTTGAACTGAAGTCAGCCATGTGGGACCCAGCTCCCTTAACCACTTGGCTACAGGCTAACCCAATACAGGAGTCTTTTCAAATGACTTGTTAGAGTTCTCTGATCCTATGATCTCTTTGTTTTCTTATTTATGAAATACGAGTATGGTGTCATTTTTCAATTGACAGGTAGTTACTTACAAATTGCATTATGACTCTATAATTTCAAAACTGTGTTACAGCTGAACACTGTTCTAAAAGTGATCAGGTCTAATGTGTTATTTTGGGTAGGATGTGCTTAGATTTATGCCCAACCATTTAATCACTGAACTTGATCTACCATTCTAACAGGTATCCACAATCCCTGGAGTCAGTGCTTATGGAAATACAACTTCAGTACAAATAGGAAATATTTCAGGATATATTGATACTCCAGATCCACCAACAATCATCAGCTATCTACCTGGGCTTCTTTACAAATTTAGTTGTAGTTATCCTTTGGAATATCTGGTTAATAATACCCAGCTTGCTTCGTAAGTTCACATTTCCTTCTTACTTTATTGTATTGTCTTCATATTTGAGTCATTTATTGTCCTTGAGAGACTTATAAAGATAGCAGGATTTGTGGAGCATAGCCAAACTCAAACAATGTAATAGGACCATCTTAAGTCTATCTTTATCTATGTATATATCATTTATCAATCTCCAGCTAATTGTTATGACCTATACAGCTCAGAATACACACACACATACACACTGGCTCAAACCATTCAGGGGTCTGCCTTGAGTTTCTTAGCTCCCTGAAGGCCCCGTAGGGTGTAGTAGAATCCACTACCCAAGATTACCGTCATGGGTTCCAGTGATTCCCCAGGAAAAGTGGCAGGACCCAGAACCAAGGAGCTCTAGACATGAACTGAGGTTAGAGCCCTTCGTTAATAGTCAAGTATTCATTTAGTGTTTTCAAAGAGTATATACACCAGGACAGGGTTATATCCGTATTACAACATAATCACCTGGATTTGTGAAATGTCTTTCACAAAATGAGGTGATTGAGCTAAAACTTTCCCTCTCCAATTCTGGGGTTTGCCATTATGAAGTCCGAGTTTTTGTTTAATCTTAGTTATGAGGGAATGTGGAGTACACATTTTGCTTTAGTTTTTAAGTATTCATAGCTGGTTGTATTAATACAATGTAGATAAACACCTTGGTCAAAGTAAGACTCAAAGCTGAACATGAGAAAAGAAAAGACCTTGAGTCAATAAGATGAAAGGTTGAGAGGGAACCATGTCTCATTCTGTCCCACCCACCACTGAACACGTTTTTGAGTTTCAGTGTCCATGGAAATCCATTCATTATTCAATTTAATACACACCTACTATTTACCATGCAATGTTCTGGCAGTGAACAAAGTAAAGCGAATGCTCTGATCTCTTGCATCTTCTGTTCTAATGGAATAAATGAATGTATTTGCATAAGATCCAAGTTCTTATGAAGTCAATTTTCTTTGCAAAAGGTTTCATATATATAAAATACAAAATGAAAAAAAAAAGACTTTATAAGTGAAAAGATCATACAGAACAGTTTGTTTTTACTTGATCCCACTTGCTTTTTGATTATATATCTGTTTAGTAATTTAAGAGTACGCTCACTCTAGGCCTAGTTAAAAGTGTGTCAAGCTTACTCAAGAGTTTCATTGCCTTAAATCTAATACCCAGGTGTAACTGAAACTTTGACACAAAATATCACCAATATTTTTCTTTTTCAAATCTGTTTTAGGTCTTCAGCTGCTATTTCTGTGAGAGAAAACAACGGCACATTTGTCAGTACTTTGAACCTGCTTCTTTATAACGTAAGTTGATGGGTGAAGGGTGTTATTTTTTCTTTCACTGCTGTGAGGAGCCATTTTTGTGAACGGCTTTTATAGAAAATTCTACTGAAACCATATTAACCCCATTATACTTTGGCAATATTTACTCATATGTCTTAGTGATAAAAATATCCTAAAAATTCTATTAAATTTTCTAAAAGTTGAAACATGGCTAAAATTATATAGCATAAACGTGCTTCTGTAATAGTGACTCCAAGCATTGGTCTATATTTATATGTACTGACTTATGCATGTATAGTTATAGTCAGGGTCAAGATTTGGGAAATACTATTTTTTTGTGATAAAAAGATTAAAAAAAAAGTCCAGGGAACCAGCAGTTAGCATAATGGCTATGTCGCTGGACTCCCACGTAGTCGACCATGGTTCGCGTCCCGGACCTGGTGGCTTAAAACTCATGCTGGGCACGTGTGCGTGCGTGCCCAAGATCCCGAGAGGAGAATGGAGGAGAAGGGATTGCGGCGTGACCATCGCCCCTGGGGGCTGATTTCTAGCTTTCTGTCTCTATGTCTCTCTCTGTCTGGTGAGTGCACACGCCCTAGAGTGAAAACCTTTAAAAAAAAAAGTCCAAATGATGCTTCTCTAGGAGTACCCTTGGTGATGAATGTGTTAATATTTTTAATATGAGTCTTGGCTGATGACAATTTTGTCGCATGAAATAATTAGGATTGACTATGTAGCATTGTCTAAACTTTTGTCATGTAAATATCAATGGTGGCAGCAAAACGTGAAAAATACATGGATTTCTATTTATAACTGTAACATTAATCCCCCAAATGATATTTTCATGTTGATTAAAAATTTTTATTCATACATTTTAAATGCCTGATTTAAATATCAATTTTTCAATCTATCAACCAACATTTTTGTAAATTATGAATCTGATTTTTGTATTATTATTCATGTCATCATGGCAGCCAGTTATAATTCATGCGACTGATTTAAAAGTCAGTGCTTTATACTTTGAATATAATGAGCTATAAATATTGTAGTAGGACATTTTCCAAAGACATTTAAAAAAAAATCATGTTTATAAGTTTGTAGTCTGACACCACGGAGTTCTAAACAACAAATTAAAATGTGTTGGAATGAAGATTGCCTTTCTGTCATTTCTAAACTTTCTTCTGCAAAGAAAAGCTCCCAGGTTACTTGGTTCTACAATACTCAGAAAATACATGCCAATATTTGTTCCTGAGATGGTCAGATATGTACTATTGTTGTGAGTGATATTTATATGGATAACTTTAAATTATAAAGTTTCTAGTTGTTGATTTATATTTGTAAGTTCTTCGAGGTAGAAGTGAGTTTGAATTCAATATTTCTTACTATAATTGAGTGAGACAAAGATGAGAATTCCCAATCTTAAAAAAGTGAGAAATAAATCCACATGGCATTTTATGGTACCATTATTTTCTATGAAATTAAACTATTCTTTCACTGAAAAAGCAGAAAATCAAAAGTTAGAAATGTAGGTCTGAAGAGAGCTTTTGCTATTAAAGTCTTTCCTTTAGCAGTAAGAATGGTCATGTAGCCCCGTTGCTAACAAGTCATAAGCCTTCAAGGAGTTTTTGGAATCTTAATGCTAAATAAAAGCCTATAATTTATTTTAACCTTAATATTTTAATTCCATGGTGATAAAAAAACCATTTTTTCAATATCAGACTGTATGAAACAGGTGGTACCAAAATACCTCTCATTTTAAATCAGTTTATGATAAAAGCATTATTAGTTGTTAACTTAAAAAAATAATTAAAATGTTTTCAGTAACCATTTTTTTAGCAGAATTCATTTTGCTGTAATTGTTTATTTTTTTAACAAAAAGACTTCTTTAGTTTTACAGTAGCTTTAGTTTTACAGAAAAACTTTCAGAAAATACATAGAATTCCCACATATGCCCACTTGCTCTGCACACAATTTTCTCTATTATTTATATTCAGCATTTGTGTCATACACTTCTCACAATTGATGAGCCAATATTGATACATTATTAGCTAAAGTCTATAGTTTACATTTAGGTTCACTATTCCTGGTCTATAGATTTTATGGTCTATAGATTTTAAGAACTATATAATGGCAAGTGCCCATCATGAAATGTATCATACAGTTTTAGTGCCCCAAACTAAATTTAAAAATAAATTGCTACAGGTAAATGTACTCACCTAAGAGAGATAGAAAAAGAGACAAAGAAAGGGAAAATGAAATAGAATCCCTCTCCCTCTGAAGGATGGCCACAGCACAAACCTTCTTCATTATCCTCCCAGGCTTTGAGACATGGACACACATGTACCTGGCATGATTTTCAAGTCACGTGGTCTGGGACTTGGGCTGCCCAGTTGGTCATGTGGGATCCACTGCCTTAAACACCATGCAGCCTGGTGCTGGTGCACTGAAAGTTTTTTTAACAGGGTGCCATGATAGTATTTTCCTACATTATAGGACATGAAATAATTAGTAATTTACCTAAGAAAAAAAAATGGATATATTTTCTCTAACTGTTCAGAAATTATTTTTATTATTTGTTTAGAATATCAATATATTGTTAATCAAATGTAATTTCACTGTAACATTTCACGTAAAACATAATGTTATATCTGTAGGGGCCCTGTCTTCCTATTTCTATGCAAAGTTTGTGATTGCTAACCTTTAGGAATGATGAAAGGTTAAATTACATACCTACTACTCTTACTCTCTTGTTTGTTATTTGGAAAGAAAAAGTTGCACCAATTTAGATATAGCACAATTGTTTTAATTCTATTTGTTCTGCAATTCAGTAAGTATATTTAGGATAACTCCATTTGTAAAAAAAAAACAGTGACTTATATTGATTGTGTAATTTTGCACATATACAGGGAATTTCAAACTGATCTGTGGCCTTATTTTATGTAATATAAATATATCAGTTCTCTCCTCTGTGGAAATGGAAAGTGAGAACGTTTTTGTGTATTTGAAGTGTATATACATGTTAGTGTTTTCTGTGCATGTCCAAAAACAGTAAATCTGAGAAAGGGTTACAGTAATTGTGAATATTTTTAAAACGTTGGACAAAGACTAAAATACATATAATTGATTTTAGGGACAATAGAGTACTAATAAGAGTAAGACAACATACAGAATATAGTGAGAAAATTACCTTTTAGAAGTAATTTCAAAAGGAATAAAAAACCTTGTTGGGTCATAATTAAGTCCACCAAGGTTAATCATTGTGACATAGCTGAGTCACGTCATTTGCGAATGAGTCAGCAGAATAACACTTGTATTGAAAACAAGTTTTCTTTTGACAATATATATGCAAATATTAGATGAAAACGCGATATAGTTAATGAAGCGGAATCAAGAAATTTGAAAAGGGAGCCAGAAAGATAAATAAAGATGTTACCTACCAGACATAGTTAGAAAAGGTATTATCATTTATCACATAAGTTTAGAATAAGACTGAAGAGGACGTTTCCAACTATTGCATATAATCCTTTATCTGATTTTATTGGGGAATGAAATGTTTCACATATAGAGTAAAAAAATATGGACATTTTGATACACACTTCCCCCCAAAAAGAAAAACTAGTATATTATCAAATGCACACAACATAATACTATGGTCAGTGTTGTATGTTTGATTTCATTAATACATACTGTATGCATGCTTTGAAAAACCATACTGTACCCTTCAAAGATGTACATCAAATATGTGTAAACCAGAAATCATACTAAGAGAAATAAATGTTTTTTTCAAAAGTGGATCAACCAAAGTTTTAAGCTAAAAAATTCAAAATATATTCATTCTTTCTAATCTTCTAAGCATTGTATGCTCCATATTTTGCCATTCTTTGATGACTTTAAATTTCATAATTAAGGGGACCAGCAGTTGGTGTAATGGCTATGTCACTGGACTCCCACGTAGTTGACCATGGTTCGAGTCCTGGACCCGGTGGCTTAAACTCATGCTGGGTGCGTGTGCGTGCGTGCCCAAGATCCTGAGAGGAGAATGGAGAATGCTGCGTGGTCATCCCCCCTGGGGGGTGATTTCTCATTTTCTGTCTCTCTGTCTCTCTCTGTCTGGCGAGCACACACGCCCTATAGCAAAAACCTCTTCAAAAAAAAATTCATAATTAAGTTTAAAACTTTTCTTTTCTGACATGGCAATATCCTCAGAGAATAAATTTGGGGAAGCAATTGGCCTTTATGTTAAGTTATGTGACTGGTTAAATTTTTATGTATTTTTTTGCATTCTACATTTTTTCTGGTTTCTTCACTATCAATATAAAATTCTCATTTATAATCTGCTGCTTTATTCATCTGCAAATTGGGGAGAAAAGCATAAATGTTATGGCATACATTTTGGGAATTTGAAGAATGGACTGATCTCTTTTTTGTTTTTCAAATAAATTTTGATAATTTCAAATTGCCATATAATTGATATCAGTTAAATGAAAGATTATCAATGTTATAAGATCTTTACCCCCTATAATACTGTGCTTAAATTGAAGCAAATAAATTTAAGTAATATTAGCCACTAACACATTTTTTAATGGAATATTAATGTAAACTATAGATTGACCATGGAATATTAACAAATTGAGTAACCACTGACCATTGAATATAGTTTAATCCAGCAAACATTAATTACCATTTATGATTAAATGTGGAAACAAAAAAATTTATGTACAGAAATCAACTATTACATGGACATGGTTTAAAAATCAGTTCTGCTAAGGAAACAGGATTAAATAAATTTTTTGTGGAGTTGGTTCTGTACTTTTGTGTTGATATATGCTCTCCCCTCTCTCTCTTTCTCTTTCTCTCTTTTTCCCTATAACATTGTTTTAAGGAGTAAGCATGCTATTGCTTGGGAGTTAATGATAATTTGTTTCTTGTTTCATCGTTAGGATTCAACCTACAGTCAGCAGTTAATTATTCCAAGTATAGGATTACCTTTGAAAACCAAAGTATTTGCAGCTGTACAAGCCACTAATCTGGATGGCAGGTATTTTCAAACTCTTATCTTTTGTTGGTTAAAACATTTTGGCTGCCTAAAGCCTCGTTGAGTCATAAAGTTAGCTCATTCATGTTTAAATTCAATTTGAAAAATACTGTCATTACCACACCATTTAGGCATGCTCATATAAAGAAATTACAAATTACTAAACTTAAGGAGAGACACTCATTGTATGCCATTAATTGGAAAATAACAGTTTTCCCATAAATAAAAAAGGGTAGTGACTGGAAGAGGGCATGGAGTGATCTGGAATATTGGAATGTTCTATTTCTTTCTATGAAAGATGATAAACCAGATGCAGTCATTTTGTGAATATTTTGGATTTGTGCATTTTTATGTATGTATATTATTATTATTCAATACAAATTTAAAAAAACAAAAGAAATCTTCCCACAAAGATCTAAGCCAAAACGATATGAAATTGTCCCCAAAATTTCTCTGTAAAAACACTAAAATTGGGAGAGCAGTTAGTGTAATGGCTATGTTGCTGGACTCCCATGTAGTCGACCACGGTTCGCGTCCTGGACCTGGTGGCTTAAAACTCATGCCGAGCGCGTGTGAGTGTGTGCCCAAGATCCCAAGAGGAGAACAGAGGAGAAGGGATTGCGGTGTGGCCATCCCCCCGGGGGATGATTTCTTGCTTTCTGTCTCTGTGTCTCTCTCTGTCTGGCGAGTGCACACATCCTATAACAAAAACCTCTCCAAAAACAAAGCAAAGCAAAACAAAACAAAACAAAAAAAACAAAAACACTAAAATCAATTAAGTATCAAAAATTCAGAATACTCAACCTGAATGAAACTCAAAAGCTAATATAATCCTGCCTTACATAAAACATGTAAGTTGGGGCTGGCAGGTGGCATGGTGGTTAAGGGCACTGGACTCCCACATGGCCAAAAGCAGTTCGAATCCCAGACCTGGTAGCTTGCTTTTTCACTTTTCCTCTCTCTTACTCTGTCCCTCTCTGGGGATTGTTAAAATAAACAAACAAATTAAATTAAATAATCTTTAAAACATTTAACACATTCATGATTGACTTAGGGTTTCCTATATATTATTTAAACCCTACATCCTGAAGAGATTAGAATATGCTAGAAATTTACCTCTTCTTTATTTTCTCCCTCAGTATTTCGACTGATAGATTCATGTGACTCTTTAAAATTGTCTTACTAAATGCAGATTTTTTTTCATTTGATTGGCATTCACTTCAGTGGATTGGTATTTTTTTATAATACTCAGAGTTGGAATGAAGTAATGTGGTAAATACAGGCACAACCTGGCTTTGTGGAGGAATGGTGTGTATCTGTCTCATAATTTTCCTCTACCTAACACATTGTCTATTATAGGCTCTCCATTCCCACAGATTCTGCTGTATAATTTATACACCAAATTCTTTTGCTGTTTTTGGTATTATATTCTTTGTCTTCTGTTAGAAAAAAATCACTTCTGAAAACAAAGGCCATTGTTCAGAATAAACAAATAAGTATCTGTACATCTATGTAGTTCACTGTTGGGTTTAGTTTCTTCAGACATTGATCACTCTGTTGCTTTGTACACAAATTTCGTGTGTGTACGTGTGAGATTAACCTTAACTCCATTTGATGTGGAGATGGCAATGTGTTGTAGATTTTTAAATATCTTGATTTTAGGAGAAAGTTTCAATACATAAGAAGCCTCTGCAAATTACAAGTAATAAAAAGCTCTATTCAAATGGATAAAATGTTTGTCAATGGTACCAGCAGTTGGCGTAATGGCTATGTCACTGGACTCCCATGTAGTCAACGGGGCTCAAGTTGCGGACCCAGTGGCTTAAACTCACTCCAGGCGTATGTGCTTGCGTACACAAGATCCCGAGAGGAGAATGGAGGAGAAGGGACTGCGGTGTGGCCATTCCCCCTGGGGGATGATTTCTCACTTCCTGTCTCTCTCTTTCTGACTAACATACACTCATAGCAAAACCTCTCCACCCCCCACCCCCCACAAAAAAGTTTGCCAATACTGATTTCTTTTGAATCAGTAACCAACACTGAAAAGGAGATTCTGATTTTATATTTGCTGCTTTTTGCAGATGGAATGTCTTAATGGATTATTGCTACACGACCCCATCTGGGAATCCAAATGATGAAATTCGATATGATCTTTTCCTGAGGTAAGTGTCTAAGTCTTATATTGATACCAACAACCCAGCAGTAGATAGGTGAAATAGAATATCTCTCAGGTAAACCAATTATAGAGTATTCTTCTAACTTTTGAATTTAAATGATATATTTTGAACTTTTAGTTCTTGCAAAGCTGGAAGTATAAATGTTGAGAACACAAAATGCTGATAAGGCTATTGCTGAATGAGAGTTGTAAGTTAGATTTACCAAAGGTGTTTTATTCATGTTTAAGAGATATGGACATAGTTCACTGTCTTAGGAAAAGTAAGGTTAGGATATTATTCTAAAGAAAAGGAAGGCAGTGGGAAAGTGCTGCATATTTATCTGTAAGTAGACTGTCTGATATGTCAGAGGAGTGTAAAATCAAAGTAATAGTCTTGGTAATTTAGACCCCAAAATACTTTTGTTCATTTATCAGTATTTAATATGAAGCCATAATAGAGCCTACCACTCCTTTTTTATCAGAGCCAATAACTTCAACTTCATTCCCCAAAAGACAGTGATAGAGTGCATGTAATCTACATTTGAGAAAAGGGGACATTGATCATAAACCCATTCAGTCATCCCAGCTCCTTTTCAGCATTTTTATCTGACAACAGAACAGACTTGAAGTCAAGCAATGGCTTCTAATCATGCTTATGAAATGCAGCTGGCTCAGATCACTGCAACTTATTGACACGGAATGGGGATGATTTAATGGGAAACCAAAGACAGACATTGTGATTGGCTAGTCAAGGTTACGATAATAATCAGAGGACGTGGTCACACCGACACTCATACATCCTATTGCTGGAAGGAAGTGTTCATTTAGGCAACAACTTTTGGGGGAAAATGGGTATGTATCAAAAGTTTTCAAAGATTTAATATTTTTTATTCTATTTTATAAATTGTGAAGTAAAGTATATTTTTAAATATTTATGATGTTTTTGTCTAACAGTGATATTTAAAAATGGTAAAACATAGTTCTAAACTGTGTATTCAGCAGTAAGAACATGGATAGGTGAACTATGGAAAACCCATAAACTGGGAGCTCACTCAGGCTTTCCAATCACATAAAGTTATTTACTAAATGGAAAAGGTTGTCAGTTCTATTTTACCTTTTCCATTTATGTCTTATTGGTATCTATGTCCTTTTAAATATGTGATCCTTAAAATTGAAATATATCAAAATGTGAGGGAGAAAGAAATCAGCCTATACATTCCTATATGTGATGGACCTCATTTATATAATAGAAAAGACAGGAAGATAAAAGTCTGAAGGTTCATAGTGATTATGCACACGTAGCAGAATTAGAGGTACTTTTGTTTTGACATTTCTTTCATTTTCCAAAATTTTCTATAGTGATCAAACATTGAGAATCTGTAATATGATCATTAGATTTCTAGCATGAATATGGTGGTAGCTTAGTTCAGACTCTAGTTTTCTTATTGGAAACTATAGAGAGTGAATCAGGTAACTAAAAAATGTCCCCCAAATGCCACTTTTTGTGAATCTTAGAGAAAAAAGAAATCTAGACATTTAAAAATATGTGAACATTGGTAAAAGCTGTTAATATCAGTAGGATATTAACAGTGCAGAGAGAGATTTGCAAGAAGCAATGTGGATACAAGTGGTAGGAAAAGGAGAGAAGAAAAGTATATATTGAGGGGTCCTAGTGGAGCAGGAAAAATGCAAACTTGGAAAGAGAGGGTACTACTCTGAGTGGGGATCACTAGCACAGGGCTGAGATCAAGTGGTCACCTGGACTGGGGAAATAAGAAGAATGAAGGTGTAGAGGGTTCTTAGAACCTCAGACGTGGTAGATCCCTTACAGTACCAGCAAAAATATAGCTCCTAGTGGCCTAGAGAATGGTGCAGTGCAAAAGCATGATGCTCTGCAAGGGTAATGCACATGGGAAAGTTCCAGATTCAGGTCTGGAAGCCTCCCTGAGGAAGCCCAGAATATGGGTGCTTTGGATCCAGGGTTGTCTAAAGATCAGGGTGTATGGCATCAAGACCCTCTTGGAGATGATGTCTTTCAATCTCTCTCTCTCACTAAAGAAATAAGTAATAAATTAAAAAGAAAAAAAGTACACCTTCTAAAGCTGAAGAAATAACATGGGAAGGTAGGGGCTCTATTGTTGATTGCAAAACTAGTGAATGAACCTGAGAACTACAGGGCTGATAATAAAACCCTCATAAATGTCTTCGAGAGACAGAGAAAACTCAGCCATGCAGTTGTACCATATTCAAAGAAAACTGGTGTAAAACAGAGAGAGCTCTGCTTATCATTCCATGATGTCATAGGGGTCTTTTTAAAACAACAGATCTAGTTAAATCCAAGTCTTTCAAATAGGATGGTTAGCAAATTCATGGGACATGGGACATTGTAGAGCATGAGGAAGGACACTAAGGAGAAAAATAGAGAGGCAAGGTCACTTATGGGACAAAACAATGGGTTATTATCTATTGAAGATAATTTTACAGTATTGTTAGCCAGACTGGTGAGAAATGTACACATGTTGGAATGTTCACTTTGCAAGCTAAATAACATGTGATTGAATGTATAAAAAATTGAAATAAAAAATTAAAGAAAAAATTTAAAACGATTTGTAATTAAACATTTTCATATTAATTTTAAAAATTGAAAAGTTATTATAGTTATGAAGATAGAATTATAAGAACTTAGGTAAGTAGGGGTAGTAAAAGGTAAGGCTATAAGAATGTTAAAAGGAGCTGGAAGAACCTGGGGTGGAAATAGAGGGCTAGTTTCATGGCTTGGTGCTTAGAGCAGTCAGAACCCAGGTGGCTGACCTCATACTTCAAGCCCTGGGCTCAGCAGCTTGAGAAATACACTGGACGTGTGTGTGTGTGTGTGTGTGCGTGTGTGTGTGTATGTGTGTGCCCAAAATTCTGAAAGGAGGTAGAAACAGACAAGAAGAGTTTGTGGAATGATTATTCCCCATGGGGGATTTTTTTTTTCTCTCCATCTTTCCATCTTTCGGGCGAGTGTATGTGCCCTCTGGCAAAACTAAAAAGAAAGAAAGAAAATAGGTGGAAATAGAGAGGAACCAAATGTATTACACAAAGGAAGACATAATTAGAAGGTATTCAAGCAATTATAGACAGTAGAAAACACACTATGGGAAAGATAGGGTAAAAATAACAAATGTGGGCCAGCAGGTCACTTGGTGATTAAGGTGTTATATTCCCACATGATTCATTGCGGTTCAAATCCCAGACCTGGCAGCATGAAAATTACACTGTGTGAATGTATGTGTGTGTGTGTGCCTAAAATCCCAGGAACAGAATGGAGCAGGGATTGCCGTGTGGTCATCCTCCTGGGGGGGGGTTATTTTTCACTTTCCCTCTTTCTGCCTCTCTGTCTCTCTCTGGCTAGTGCATGTACCCTATGGCAAAAACCTAAAAAAAAAAAAAAAGGAAAAGGAAACAAATATTGATTAAAAAAAGAATTAAGAAAGATAGAAATAAAAGGTAGGTAAAGGGAATTTGATATATGTATAATATTCACAATTGGACCCCCCATAAAAGCAAAAATAATAGAATGAGTGTTTTAAAATATAATCTAGGAATATTTTCCTAACTTAAAATGAAACTTACATTGACATAGTGAAAAGATTCCCTGGACAAAATTTAATGAAGTGGAAGCTAAGATAAATATAGAAATATGTGGTCACAAATACAATAAAAATTGTAGAATTTTATCTACTTCTCAGGAAACTTACTTCTGGTGGCCAACAATTAAGTAAAGATACATGAATTCTAAGTTGCATATTGGCAAGCTATATATTGAGAGGTAGCAATTTGTAATAATATTAGAAAACAAAACAAAACAAAAATCTCCTCTACTTGGAAGTTCAAACATTTTAAAATAGAACTTGGATAAAAATTGAAAATGTGAACATTTTGTAATAAATTAAGAAAAGTAAGTTTTTTTTTTTTAAAATCACATGCTAATCTAATCAAGACAAAACAGAATAAATGGCAAATCTTTTACAAAATACAAAAAGACAATGAGGGAATCAACATGGAAATGAGGAGTGTATATCCCTGCCAAATATAATAGTTAAGAAAAGCTCTAAAATTATTAAAGGAATGTGATATTACACAAAGTTAAATGTGTAGACAAAAGTTATCAGAATATAAGTGAGAAAATAGATCCCAAAACGTGGGAAAATGATAGAATGTGGTGTCACAAATCAGTGAGAAAAAGATTTTTTTTAAGCTAATGTAATTTATTTCTTTCATGAGAGAGAAAAAAAAGAGAGAGACAAAGAGACAGGGACCCTTGACAATGTCTTGGCATGCTGCTGTCTTCTCCCCAGTCAGCCAGGATCACAGGTGTGTGTTTGCACCCAGTGTGCTCAGGTTGTCTGGGATCAACCAAGATCTGAGACCAGGCCTCCCATGTGGCTCTGTCGTCACACATTGGGCTTGGTTGCCTGTGCCACTGATGCAGGACTCACAAACAGAGATTTTAAAAAAATGTATTTTTTTAAAATTATATTTTATTTTTAAGATTTTTTTTATCATAGGGCACCTGTGCTTGCTGGAGAGAGACAGAGACAGTGAGAGGGAAATAAGAAATCACCTCCCAAGGGGTATGGCTATGCCTGCAATCCCTTCTCTTTCATTCTCCTCCTGGGGTTTTGGGCACGCATACACACTCCCATCGTGATTTTCAGGCCACCGGGTCCTGAACTTGAACTGAGGTGGGCCATGTGTAAGTCCAGAGTTTTAACCACTACAACACCTACTGCCCCCCAAATAGAGACTTAAAAAAATATGCCAGGGGACCAGCAGATGGTGCAATGGTTACATCACTGGACTCCCACATAGTTGACCAAGGTTCAAGTCCTGGTCCTGGCTGCTTGAAACCCATGCTGAGCACATGTGCATGCATGCCCTAAATCCCAAGAAGAGAAAAGAGGGAAAGGGATTGAGTGTGACCATTCCCTCTGGGGAGTGATTTCTCATTTTCTGTCTCTTGGTCTCTCTTTATCTCTCCAGTGAGCGCACGTGCCTTATAACAAAAATCTCTCTAAAAACAAACAAACAAACAAAAAAAACAGTGCCAGACAATGAAAAACGTGAAAAAGAAAATGAATGTATACTTCACTTAACACACCACAGTATCCTGCAGTTATTAATAGATTAAGTGTAAAACCTAAGCTCTAAAATTACAGAATAAAACATGTGGGGAAAAAAAGTAACATGTGAAATACCTTTAAAATCTTGGACTAAAGAAATTATTTTCATCCAAAATACCAGAAGCCATAAAATAAAATATTGAAAATGTAAGTACATGAAAATAAAATTTGTACAGACACACACACATACACACAGAGAGACAGAGAAATACATAAAGCCAAACAACAAAGAAAACTTGAAATGTATCTAGCAAGACAGGAGCCATCTTCCTAACACACAAAGAACCCGTAGGAGTCAGAAAAAGAACAACACAATAGAATTTGTTTCATTGCAAAGGTCATCATTGATTTCAGATCAAGAAACACAAATTGCTCCATTGAATATAAAAGTATATACAAACGCATATTAAGTAAAATGTATATTGGGGCCAGCAGATGGCTTGGTTGTTAAGAACGTTAGACTCCCACATAGCCGACCACAGTTCAAGTCCTGAACATTGCAACTGCTTTCTCTCACTCTCTCTCATTAAATTAAAATGAATAAATATATAAATAAAGTTATCTTTAAAAAGAAAAAAGAAAAATGTATATTAAGATTATGTAGTGATAGTTTTTTCTTACCTAAAATAGGGATTATTTCAACATTTTATTTGCATACTTAATTGTTGTCACTCTGGGGAAATAAGAATTGCTTTCATATATTTCTGGTGAAGACCAAAGTAGAATATTTATAGAGGGCTATGTGGCCATATCTGTTACATGATTTTACAGATATATTTTAGAAGTAATGCTGTATATGTTTGAAACGATGTATTATAAGACTACTCATTATTGTTGTTTTTAAAAAGCAAAGATTTTAAAAAATGCAAATCTATATAAATAGGGAATGGATTAAGTAAATTCTGACACATGTCAACCATGCAACACCACACACCTGTGGACCAAATTTGAGGAGGCTAAGTATTAATATGGAAAAATATCTAAGATACACTATTAAATTTGAAAAGGCAAGATATTAAGCAGTGTAGACAGTGTGTTATCATTTGTTTAACGGGGAGTACAATAAAAATGCATTGCTTCTGTTTCTATTCTCACGTACCCTGGGATGATGCAAAAGTAAATGAGACCACATCAGGCAGGCTTTTATGTGGCCATGGAATGGTAAAGGCAAAGGCAGAGATAATGTGGAGACTTTTTTCCCTTTTAATTATGTATTAATTTATTAATTTTAAAATTCGCTATAAGGCATCTGTGCTTGCCAGAGACAAAGAGAGAGAGAGAGAGAAATCCCATCTCTTCCATTTTTCTCTTGGGATTTTGGGCATGAACACACACATGCTTGGTGTGTTTTTTTCAAGCAGCTGAGTCCAGGATTTAAACCATGCATCCAGCTGCCTTAACCACCATGCCACCTGACTGACCTCGAGATGGAGACTTTTTACCATATGTGCTTCATATTTCAGGTTTTGAACCATAGGAAAGTGATCCCTTTAAAATTGACAGCAATAATGTAATCACAAACTGATCTGTATAATCTTATAACCTAGATTACCCTTGTCACTTCTGTTGAATTAACTTATGCTTTTATTAAATATCAGTGACATGGCATGGTTCTATTAGCTCTTAATGTAATGGAATACCTTTAATAGTGTCAGAATCAATTTACAACTTCCAGAAGGTTGGTACTTTGCAATGACGTCCTGTTTCCACATTCCCTAAAATGTAGCTGTGACAAAGATCCTCAGACTACCGTCATTGAAAATGGCAGGAGCCAACGTGGCCGGTTTTCTTTCGAAGTGTTCCGATTCGTGAAACACAAGAATCAGAAGATGTCTACTGTCTTCCTACATTGCGTTACCAAGCTCTGCAGAGCGGATGACTGCCCTTTCCTCATGCCAGTATGTTTTAAGCAACTTCATTTTAAATTGCTGAATTTGATCTGAACTGAAAGGTTATCAAATGTCAGGAACCAATCTCTATATCGAAGGTGGATACATGTATTGAGTTAGACAGTTGAAAGTAGAATTTATTCATCCATCCTATAAAGATCTATTGACTTTCTCTGTATCTATTGGGATACAGAGAAAGCAGGCATGAATTCTGAATTCAATTAGTTTATCCTTTAGGGTCATGAACTGGTCAGAGTAAACAAGATAAAATTTTTAGGCTGCAAAAGTAGATAAATGTGAAGAGGAGTGGTCTTCAAAAAGTTCCTGGAAAATGGAATTAAATCTGTCTATCTTGGTGGAAAAGTATTTCTGAAATCGAAGCATAATTTTTTTTAAAAAAAGAATGATTTATTTAACTTTATTTACTCATTCATTTATTTTAATTTGACAAGAGAGAGAGAAAGAAAGTGAGAAAGCAAGCCATCAGTTCCGGGATTCAAAATGTGCTTGACCATGTGGGAGTGCCTAGCACCTTAACCATATGCCACCTGCTGGTCCTCCCGAAGCATAATTTTTCCATATTGATCTTTTATTGTATTTTATTTATTTATTTATTTTTGCTACAGGGCATGTGTGCTTGCTGGAGAGAAAGAGACAGAAAGAGAGAGAAAGTGAGAAAGCACATCAGGGATGATGGCCTGCTGTAATCCCTTCTCCCTTCTCCTCTCAGGATTTTGTGCAGCACACACATGTCTGGCATCTCTTCCAGCCTGCTGGTCTGGGACTCAAGCTGTGCAGTTGGTCATGTGGAATTCAGTTGCCCCAATTACCGTGTCACTGCTGGCCCCTAAGCGTAATTTGTTACATGCTATGCATTTTCCCCAAAGTTCTTGAACACCTCTCATGTATAAAAATTTGAAGAGGCAATACTGAGCG
>NW_006159564.1:3319455-3328812 GCF_000334495.1 Tupaia belangeri chinensis
GCAGGAATGGTTGGGGAAATTGGTGTGGGGAGGTGAATGCCAGCTGAGTTCGAAGGCAGATGAACCCTAATGGGGCAAAAATTAGGAGTGCGAGACTCTCCATGCCAAAGGATGGCCCAAAACACAGTGTGTAAAGCAGGGAATCAGGAAACTTCTAGCCCTCTAGTAAGACTGTGGGGAAGGGTAGAGCATGATGGGATTGCCTGGGATAGGTGCTGGGCTGGTGCTAGGTTACACTGGGGGCAAGATGGCCTAGAAATTCCTTGGATTAAAAGTCACAAACTATGAAAAGCGCAGATATGAATTGCATACAGCCAACATTAAAATACACTACCATTTGGTAGTAAGTAAAAAGAAAAAAAAAAGGAAAACAAAATTCTCTTTTGACGGGCCCCCTAGAGTCACATCAATATTAACTTGAGAAGAAGGCAGGTAAATTTTAAAATTTGAAATAACTTTAATATGTTTATATTTATGCTTGTCATGCATTAATGGGAAGCTTCTTCTTCAGACCATTGACCTCGTTGGTCCTAACTACCTATGTCAGATGGAGGTAAATGGACAGTCCAGATTACTTTGGGTCTGTGCTGACCAGTTTACCAGGGCAAGATTTATTAAAGGCTTGAGAGAAATAACTCTGGAAAAGTTTGATAAACACAGCTCTTTTTCAGGAGAGCCATTGAGCTATGTAAATTAATGAGGCAGTGCACAATTACTGCGGGAGAAAATAAGAAATGTGGCCCAAGCCAGGAGAAGAAACACTGCAGCAGTTATATGCAACGTAATTAAATAAATGCACAGAAGGAAATGAATAAAATTAAACATGTGGTATCTCTTCCAAAAGAATCTGCTTTCCAAATGGCCATAAAGAAACAATTTTGTGCCGGTGTGGAATTTCATTTGTTTTCATTAACACCTCAGATTTGCAGCCACAGAGAAAAAAGAGACGCCGGGATGAGAACAACTTGGAGCCCTCAGAGCACGTCTGGAAACGCGGTCCTCTCTGCTGGTCCCATCATTACGCGGAGCGGTAGGAGTGCCCTTTTAAATGTCGGAATAGTTGGTTCCAGAATGGCTCCTTAACCTGGCTTCCAAGGAGAACTCACAACAGTTCCTAAGCAGCACTAATTAACTGTGAGACAAGATAAACAGCAAAGCCACTTTAATTTCACAGTAGCTTCCTGTTTGGTCGATTTTCATACAAAGGGCTATTTTGTCCTTAACCATATTTGCCTTTTCACACACATACACCATGATGGACATGTTCAGGGATCCCTATGGATCACTCTCCTCCCCTGCCTTGCTCTGTGCACAGGAGGACTGAAGACCCAGAACTCGTGCTGGCTCCCTCCCCATCTATTGCAGTTCCCAGTAGGGCTTGTCCAGTAGGTGGTGCTATCGTTGAGCTAGAGGGTACAGAAGTGTGAAGCCCACACCTCTCTGTCTACAATTCTGGAACGCTACTCTCTCTGGGTTCTGGAAAACCTCCCCTTAACCTATAGCCCAGGTGTCTTGACTTTCTCTTGTGAATTCATTACATCTTTGTGAGTAGCCATAGTCCTCTAGTTGTATCATTTGTTTCATTTCAGAAACCGGTATATTACATATCTCCACCAGTATTCACTCATGTTGGTGCACATGGGCACTGATGTTAGAATAAACATACACACACACACTCCTAAACATAACACATATATTCTCATGTATATAAATTTCTGTATACACACATGCACACCCTCTTAATAGAAATATAGGTTTGAATTAGTGCAAACCCCAGAAATATACAGCATCAGCTGGGTAAAAGGCAGTGTAAACAACGTGAAACTGAAGTTCTAGGTCTAACTTTTGTTCTAACAAGCTATGAAAAACTGGTTCTAGATCTACCTTTTCTTCTCATTACTCATATGGTTTGGGGTTTCTATTTCTTTGGGCAGATATTACTTCATTTGTAAAATGAGGCTTTACAAAAGTGTTTCAGACTCTTGCTAGGAATATGGGCCCCCCATGGTCAACAACAGATCCAGATTTCATAAGCAGCTTGGAAAAATGTATGGATGTAGAAATGGAGGATGGAGAAATGGAGACAAGATTGCAGCATGGCCACACTCCCCTGGGGGTTGGGAGAAGAGCTTTCTCTCTCTCCCTTTTCTTCTTTCCCCTCTTTGTTTCTCTGTCTCTAGCTAACACACTTGTCCCCAGCAATCAAAAAATAAGGCTCCTTTTAAATGTACAATTCTAAATTTGTCTCAAAAAAAAAAAAAAGAAAAAAGAGAGAGGGAGAGAATAATTCTGATTTAGATTATATGCTAGCATGAGGGAACTTCAGAAAGTTTGTGGAAAACAAGGAATTAAATATGAGGGTTTTTTTTTTTTGGTGTGAAAAAAGTCTTGAAACCCATACATAGATTTTTCATAATATACTTTTCATGTGAAAACTTCAAAGACCCCACTTGTTATGTTTCTTTTTTCTTATATGTGCAGTAAGGCTGTTAAAACGAGATTTTTCTTTACTTTTTTTCCCACTGTGCTGATCCCATAGTGAAACGGAAGTTTTGCCTGAAGCTGTAAGATAATAATTAAGCAAAAGGTGGTTTTTGCCTAAAAAATCCAATTTCTTCAATTATTCACTTGTTTGTTTGTGTAGACATAGCATTATTTATAAACCAACTAATAGGTATTTAAATAATGCAGAAACTTATTAAACATCAAACTTAGTCCACAGTCCTTGTGGGTTTGTTATGTGTTTTGAATGATTTGAAAAGGACTGTTTTGTGGTTTATGAAAGGCCCAGTTCTTATCCCTATCTGTCAGAAATAGTTCACAGACATATCAGATAGAAATTCAACTTTTGTTACTGATTATTAGGAATGCTTCTGGGTAGCACAATAGAAAATATTTTTCTTTCTATAGAGCATATCTCCAGTTTGTTTGCTATGAGAGAAGAACTTTGAAAACAGCATCTTCTCTGTCCTTCTTGGGTAGACATCTTTTACTTCTTTTTTTTTTTTTCTTAAGAGAGATTTTTGCTATAGGGTACATGCACTTGGTGGAGAGACGGAGAGAAAGGGAGAAATCACCCCCCCAGGGGAATGGCCACACTGCAATCCCTTCTTCTCCACTCTCCTCTCAGAATCTTGGGCATGGATGCACACATGCCCAGTGCGTTTCAAGCCACTGGGTGTGGGAGTTTAGCCACAGTCGACCATATGGGAGTCCAACACCTTAACCATCAAGCCACCTGATGGCCTTAATATCTTTTATTTGCTAATAACCTCTTTGCTTCCTTCTTACCTGGGCCAAACCAAATTTAAATATTAAATTTAAATAATTCGTAGTGTAATAATTTTAAGTAATTTTAAATAATTTGTTAATGTAATATCATTTTTACAAAGACATAAAAAGTTGCTAAGAACTCAAATGAAGTTTACAGAGTAGAATTTTCTACTTCTAGGAGAGCTAACCAGCTCTCCATATTTGTTCATTTGATCCATTCACCCAGTCACCCAAAATGTCTCTGTTAAAAGTTCAAGGAGCCAGCACAAAGGTGTGATGTCATGCCTAGATTTCTGCCTTTCTGCTTTGTTGCCTGTTTCTACTGTAAGGATGTCATTTATTTCCCCAATGCTCCAAGATTGTCTCTGAGTCACTTTAGGTCTCTTCACCAACAAAGCCTTGAAAGGATCAAATTCAGACCTCTGCACCCCCCTTGAGTCCTCTCTCATTCTCTTTGATTTTTTTTTTTAAGAGGTTTTCGCTATAGGGCGCGCGCACTCGCCAGACAGACAGAGAGAGACAGAGAGATAGAAAGCGAGAAATCACCCCCCAGGGGGGTATGGCCACGCCACAATCGCTTCTCCTCCATTCTCCTCTCAGGATCTTGGGCACGCACGCACACACGCCCAGCGTGAGTTTAAGCTACATAATCTGGGACTTGAACCACAGTTGACTACGTGGGAATCCAGCAACATAGCCATTACGCTAACTGCTGGTCCCTCTCTTTGAATTTTTTAAAAAATAATTTTGATAAACTATTATGGGGTGGTTGACACTTTTAGTAATGATAACTTCACTGCTTATGTGGTTATCAGTAGCAATCTGGACAGTAAGAAGGAGGTTTCTACTTTTTATAGAAACATTTTTTATATCAATTAAGTATGATTTTTAAAAAAGAAAAAGAAAACCTTAAATGTTAACATTGTAAATACTTTATCATCTATATGAAATATATATATTATGGGGTGGTTGACACTTTTAGTAATGATAACTTCACTGCTTATGTGGTTATCAGTAGCAATCTGGACAGTAAGAAGGAGGTTTCTACTTTTTATAGAAACATTTTTTATATCAATTAAGTATGATTTTTAAAAAAGAAAAAGAAAACCTTAAATGTTAACATTGTAAATACTTTATCATCTATATGAAATATATATATACACCCATATATATATACATATATTATTTTTTTTTTTTTTCTTTTTAGAGATAGAGATTTTTCTATAGGGCATGTGCACTTGCCAGAGATACAGGGACAGATAGAGAGAAAGAAAGTAAGAAATCAGTCCCCGGGGAGGTTGGCCACACCCCAGTCTCTTCTCCTTTATTCCCCTCTTGGAATTTTGGGCATGCACACACATGCACAGGTGTGAGGTTTAAGCTGTTGGGTCTGAGACCCTGGTTGGCTACATGGGAGTCGGTGATGTAACCATTACACCATCTGTTGGTCCCACAAAACATATTTTAAAAAATTCCATATGAACAGAGAATGCTGAAATCAAGCCATATCCACCTTCAGGCAAATTTTATGTAAATTTAATATCCAACTTAATAACATGGTCTACCTATTTTCTTTAGTTTCCCTTTATTTATTTATTTATTTATTTATTTATTTGGAGAGGTTTTTTTTTTGCTATAGGGTGCGTGCGCTTGCCAGACAGACAGAGAGAGACATAGAGACAGAAAGCGAGAAATCACCCCCAAGGGGGGATGGTCACGCTGCAATCCCTTCTCCTCCATTCTCCTCTCGGGATCTTGGGCACACATGCACATGCGCCCGGCGTGAGTTTTCAGCCACCGGGTCAGGGACGCGAACCGCGGTCGACTATGTGGGAGTCCAGCGACATAGCCATTACGCTAACTGCTGGTTTACGCTAACTGCTGGTTCCCAGTTTCCCTTTATGTTTACCTTGAGTCAGCTAGAATTTATCTTTCCAGGCCCGGTGGCTGATTTTATATGAACAAGTCCAATTTCAGGCTTGGTTTGTTCTCCTCAAAGCTTCCTGATATTCGGAAGTTTTTTTTCTCCTTCCTCAGTGAACCCCTCTCTCCCCCTGGACATCTGGTTTAGGTCACGTTTAATAACTTGTTAAACCTCAGAACTCCTGTTTTGTTTTGCTTTTAATGAAATCAAATCTATTCTGGTTACTTTTACCCAATGTTGTTAATTCTTTTGTTAGTTGATTCAAGAAAATTCTCTAAATGTGAAATCCTCAATATTTCTGAAGTATGCTTATTTTAAGCTTCCAAATGCTAAACTTGCTTAAATGGGAAAATGTTTATCATAGAGTACAATTGGGGAAATTTAAAGGCACTAACATCAGCAAACACTAATACCTAATGGTTTTGTTTACATTAATTCCCATAGAATAGTCTAAACCAAACTTTTTTTTTTTTTTTTTTTTTTGCTGTAGGGTATGTGCGCTCACCAGAGATAGAAAGAGAGAAAAAGACAGAGACTGAGACAGAGTGAAATGAGGAAGTAGTCCCCAAGAAGAGTGGCCATGCAGTGGTTCCTTCTCCTCCATACTTCTCTTGGGATTTTTGGACACACACACACACCCACACACACAAACAAATACATCCTTGTCATACCTTTTAAGCCACCAAGTCTGAGACTCAAAGCACCAAGTCGGCCATGTGGGATCCAGTTGCCTTAACCAGCATGCTCTAGCTGACCCTAAACAAAACTTCCGTTAAACTAGTATCTTTGAAGTTTATGGGCAGTTAATAGTCCAGTTGAGTATACTTACGTAACTCCTACATGGAGCTGGCACTCTGCTGCTAACTGTGGATGCTGCAGAGAACTGGCCACAGATTTTGCCTCCAGGGATGTTAAGAGTTCAGAGGCAGAGACAGATTATTAATGAACATAGCACGGTGAAGAGTAAAAAGTTTGGAGGCTTTAACTTGAAATATATCATCCATTTTACTGCATGGTAATTAAAGATTAGCAAAAATAATTTGGTAGTGCTAAAGGAAAAAATTCATTCTGCATGTATCTTTACATGGATGTTCATTTCCCCCCCATGTCTAGTCACTTATATCAGAGAAAAGCAGAAAATGACAATTTATCTGTCATTTCTGGCTTGCAAAAAGTGTTCTGTTGCTGCTATTACCTTTCTCCTATGGATCTTCAGATAGCTATGTATTTTTTGAAGGGCCCACCAAGGTTGCTATCTCAATTTGTTCTGTGAATTCCAGAAGACTGAAAGCACATATTAACACCAAACAAGTATGAGGAAAACACATAAGCCTATGTGACAAAAGCCTCCTGGAAAATGGCTACATCCCCTTTCTGGGGATAATTTCATTGCAATGATTCAAAAATTAGAAGATACCAGAAACAGCAAACAGAAAAAGAAAATTTTCTCTACTTTTACCCACTATCAAATACAGTTCCAAACAGTATTCAAGTAACACATGCTTTGATTTTAGCCATCTGCCAAAGATAGGACTCTTTCTTTCAGACCTAGCAGATAGTTCACCCATTTTTGAGATTCAAGTTCCTTGATTTATACTATGGGAAGTAAAAACTCTAAATAATCAAGTAGATATTCTGTATTCCTATTGAGGAAAACAGGACTCTAATTAACAATTAAGAAAATTTCATTTTACAACATATTAGGTTAGTCTTTTAAGGATAAAGAGTACCAAAAATCTCAAAGCCAACAACATTTATAAAGTTTCTTGACCAGATAGTTTAAGGGAATTTTAAAACACAAATGTAAATAAACTACCATCTCTTTAGGTTCCAAATTTGAAAGGATTTTGGCTAAGGCCATGTACCAAAGGTTCAGTACTCTAAGACAAGACTATAGTCTGCGATAGATAGGTCTCTTTCTTTCTTTCTTTCTTTCTTTCTTTCTTTCTTTCTTTCTTTCTTTCTTTCTTTCTTTCTTTCTTTCTTTCTTTCTTTCTTTCTCTCTTTCTTTCTCTCTTTCTTTCTCTCTTTCTTTCTCTCTTTCTTTCTCTCTTTCTTTCTCTCTTTCTTTCTTTCTTTTTCAGAGTTCTGGTACCTCCAGCCAGTATGACTCATTTGACAACGGGGGTAATTTTGTTCTCATACAGGAAGATTTTGTCCACAGCCAAGTCCCAGTGGGTGACACATTGTTTCTACGGAAGTACTGGTAATGGAGCAGATAGCATATTCTGACTTCTGTTAACCTTTTGATGCAGAATATTAGGGAGGTGGCTATCAAGTTTTAGCACTTCTACCTTACTTAAGACAACAGTAAGGCTTTCTATTCTTTAATAGAAATATTACTTAAAGCAACAAAATAGGTTCCTACATACAGAATAACAAAAGGAAATTTTAGTACATTACATATTCTCCTTCCATGTTCCATAGAGATGGCTTCTCATCGGAAAAGGGCACGTGGATATTTTGGGTGAATTGATCACAGCCTATTTATCCCAAATATTTCAGTGGGAAGTGTCTTTTGATCGTAATGTCTGGAAGTTAGGATTTTCCTCAGAGTGTTCTACAGTAAAATTGTGTTATTTTTCTTTTTTGTGCTACGACAACGTACTGAGCCACTCTGAATAACCCTACAAATGAGTGCTATATTAATCTTAGGCATGGTGCTTCAGGATTGGACTTCAGAGCCATCATTTCTGCTAAGATTCCTGTGTCTAGAAAGCAATGACATCAGTTATTTTATTGGTATTTCACCAGGTTTTCCCATTAAGTGTTTTAAATACTAATCCTGAAGTTTCATTACTTGAGATATTCATCTCCACAATTAAAAATATTTTTCATACTCAGCCCATTTATATAATGTTTTAGAAAAGAGACTCTGAAACTAGGCTTTAGTTTAAGCATGTTTACTTCGTCATACAAGCTGTGCCAGAAGGAAGTTTCTTCATCTGTAAAGTGGGGTAGCAATAATACCTAACCCACATAGCTATCATGAGGAGTAACGTGGTAACAAATGAAACTGCACTTTATAAACCCTATGGCATCACACACACTTACTGTGCTAGTATTTATACTCCAGAAACAAACAGTCGACTGCACACATTTTCTGGTTCGAGTATCAGGCACTCATAGGCACATCCACATCCACATAATAAAGCACAAATATGCGATCTACTAGGTGTGTATGCTCAAGGGTTAATAGTGATATGATTACACACTGGAGAACAAAAAATAGGAAACCAAGAGGATGTGTTTATCGCATCTATTATGTTTGCCAGGGAAAAGTGAAAATCCGCAGTTCAATCTTGTACTTAACAGATGCAAATAAAACTACAACTCAAGCTCAGGGGTCATGTTTTTCTTTCATTTAGTTATTAAGTGTGAATTTATTTTCTTGGAACTTAACATGATGCTTCTGCAGATTACGTTAGGCAAATTGGCAACACTTAAAATAGAGTGGCACTAAATAAGGACTATTTCTCTATAACAGAATAACAAATGGTGGGTTATAGGGCCATAAAAAATGTAATAACTGTTAACAATTACTGCCCTCACTAACCTGACTAGAGAGATAATGATGGAACAAAGTTGGTAGGAAAAAAATACAGCAGAGTATGCATATTTTTTTTCTTTTCTTTTCTTTTCTTTCTTTCTTTCTTTTTTCTTTTCTTTTCTTTTTTTTTTTGAGAGTGATTTTTGCTATAGGATGCATGCAGTAGCTTCAGAGACAGAGAGAGAGAAAATGAGAAATCACCACCTCCCGGGGGAATGGCCACGCTGCAGTCCCCTCCTCTCCATTCTCTTCTTGGGACTCTGGGCATGTACTCACACGTGCCTGGTGTGACTTTTAAGCCTCCGGGTCCCAGACTTGAACTGTTGTCGACTACATGGGAGTCCAGCGACATAACCTTTATGCCATCTGCTAGTGGCAGAATGTGAGTTTGGGGAACAGATTGATGATGAAATCCAGGACCCATGGAATAGAGCATGGGAATGCAGAATGTCATAGGATGGCTTCCATTCTTGCCTTTGCTGTGGAGCATGTGGGTGGAGGTGAGGGGAGATGTGGGGGAGAATATAGGTTTGAAGTAATTATAGAGTCAGAATAAACAAAGGTTAGTATTTTGAGAGACAACATCACTTCTCTTTTCTTGCTCTTTCCC
>NW_006159564.1:3330024-3334129 GCF_000334495.1 Tupaia belangeri chinensis
TGTGCTCTCCCTCAAGTCCCACCTTCCCTTAGATGAGACTCCAACCAACAACTCACAACTTGGTAAGATAATTAACATATATTGAAAATAAAAGAGCTGTGTTTTTTAAATGTTTAGTCACTAGTTACAAAACTGTAATCAACCACATTTAATGAGTTATAGTTTTACAACTTAGTTATGCTGTAAATAATGATTTATTGAGGAGTTTTGAACTCATGTGATCCATTGGTCAATTGTTATAGCGTTTTACAGTTTCATAGTTTTGTGGGTTTTTGTTTGTTTCCAACCACCCATGGGCCATCAGACCTCTAAACCACAGATTTCTTTGAGTGTTGGGTTGAATACAGTCAGACTGTAGCATATTACAGGGTGATGGTGTTATTCTATAATATATAGCTACCAACTGAGCTAAGGTGAGATTAATATGATATAGGCCCCTTATATACACATGTATCTCATCACTTACAGGTTCTCCAAGTGTGCCTCCCTTCCAGCTGAACCCCATCACCAGCGCACTGATATCAGGAATCGTCATTCTAGGAGTGATGAGCTTTTCCCTTCTCCTGTGTGCACTGGCCCTTCTACACAGAAAAGGACCCACCAGTTTGGTGTTGAATGGCATTAGAAATCCAGTCTTTGACTGACTGTCACAGATTCCTGCTCTCCAGAGAAGGCCTCCCTGACCATTCTGTGTGTGACTGTAATCCATGTTCCAACTGAATTGAATATGCCAGACAGAATTTGATATTTGTAGGTATGATAGATTTCACAATATAGCTCATTGACATGATGATAGTGAAAAAAGGTTTGATAATATTGCTATTGTCACTTACGTATGTGGCTAGCCCTATTTTTATGACACCCATGCATATGCTGACAACTAGTAAAAAATATTCAGGACTGAGATCTTACAGGATCAGTTATTTCTCATTTTATTTCAATTTTTGTTTAATTGTTGGTTATAGAGATAGAAGATTGGCACAATTTCTTTGTTGCATTTTTTTCCCACTAAGCGTGAAAGTCTAATGCAGTGGCATTAGATTTGCATACATGGTCCTAAAAGGAAAGTTGCTCTTTGTTTTATTCCAGTTAATTCCATCTTGGGCGATATGGTTTTATTTTACAGGACAATTTGGACACCTGAGATTTAATTACTCATTCTATGACCTCCTGTGTTTTTGACGGATTTCCATATCTGATGACATTCATTTTGAATGAAACTCTTGGGAAATATATTTAACTCTGGATTCCATTTGTGTAGCAAATAGAAAAAATAGTTGTTAACTTTGAAAGGATGCCCAGTGACTCTAGGTCATTATTCACTTGAGTAGCAATGGCCATGATCAGCTTTTTCCTTTGGGTTCATGTAAGAACATCAACACATGTTAACTCTCCTTCCAGGTAGACAGTTCAGCTGCTGTCACAGCTGTGTTTCCAGCAATGAGACAACTGCACAAAATATTATTTTTAATTTAAGAAGCATTACATGGAACAGAAAAAAACCCATAATTGTGGAAAAAGGACATTGCCACTACCACATAGGTGTAATGTTCCTGTCAGAGTTTTTAGCAACCCAGCTTCCTTTTATCTATAACAAAAAGGAAACTGATGTGTAGTTTGTAGAACTTTGTTGGTGTCTTCACTTCTTTCCAAATTTTTTATCTGAGGCAAAACTAATTGTCTGGAGTAGCCTTGTGTATAGAAGGTATTTTAGTAAATGTCATCATGGCTATGAAACAAAATAATTTTCCTTTAAGAGGAAACTTCTAGAAACATTTGATCCCTAATTGGTTTTCTTTTTTTTTTTTTGAGAGGGTTTTTTTTTTTTTTTCACTATAGGGTGCGTGCGCTCACCAGACAGACAGAGAGAGACATAGAGACAGAAAGCGAGAAATCACCCCCCAGGGGGGATGGTCACGCCGCAATCCCTTCTCCTCCATTCTCCTCCCGGGATCTTGGGCACGCATGCACACGCGCCCGGCGTGAGTTTTTAAGCCACCGGGTCCGGGACACGAACCGCGGTTGACTACGTGGGAGTGCAGCGACATAGCCATTACGCTAACTGCTGGTTCCCCCTAATTGGTTTTCCAAAAGAGTTTTTTTAAAGTTAAGTTTTAAGCAGTTCATGTTGTACCCAAATTTCTAACCACCTCTTTGGTCAAGCTCTTCACACATTTGAACAAATAAGACAATTCAATAACAAACATCAAAACCTAGCAGGTACAGCTACAAGAAGCACCACATTGGCTTGACAAAATTATTGCAATAACTAATTTCTCTTCAGAATTTGTAACTTGTTAATTTACTATACTATGTGCAAATCATTATGCAGTTTAGATTTGTTTCAAAGGAAGTGCCTACACTTAGAGTTAATAAATCAATCATAGACTCAAAAAAATGCCTTTTCTTCCCTTTGTCTGACTATTTCAGGAGGAAGTGTCTATATTATAATAGTTAGCTATATAAATGCCTCAACTTTGTATTTCAAGATGTAGACACAAAGTGAAATGGGATCTAGAAAGCCCCTGGATAATTTCTTCAATTTAAAAAGTTGAATTCAATTAAAAAGCCAATCTCTTCTTCCCTGGGCTACTTCTAAATAACTTCGAGGTGACCAAAGGATCTCTATCCACAATAACATGATTAACTGACAAAGCAACTAGTATGACCCTCTCTGTGCATGGGTAGTACTGAAATATTTTGGACAATCTATTTCAGATTCTGTAAGTGAATTACCATTGATCTGAGGATTAAGTTCTGTGAATAGGACATTATATCATTGAGTCTGGTTTGTCAGTTTGATTTTTATGCTTTTGGGATGACAACTGTTTTAGCTGTTGACCTTTTAAATTCTGTACTCTATTTTATACACCCGAATAATAGACATATATCATTTGGAAGTAACGCAAGTCTTATATTATTTTTTTGCCACCTTTCCACCATAAATGGGAAAATCAGAATTATAATGAAAGAAATCAGGTTTGTTTTACATAGCTTTTTTCTTAGAAATCTGCATTTATGTGTAGTATTTAGTCATATTGAATTTTCTGGTTATTATAGTGTGACACCTTACAAAATATGTGCAAATGTTCCTTCAGTTTTAATACCTCAAACTGTTTTTTGCACTTCAGGGGTAAGGTCTGATGACATGTAAAAGATGATTGTTTAATAAAATAATTATAAATGGATATCTTTAAAATATGGACTTTTTATATAAAAAAAGAAGTTATTTCTCCTTCTTATGCTCAGTGTCCTATTTCTACTTTCATAAATATAGAGAATGATTTCACATAAAATAAACTGCCTAATGCAATAAGGAAGGCCATCTGCAGATAGATGAAGTCTGTCCTCTTAGTACAGAGCTGCCTGGTTAAGGACCTTTGGTGGGAGGCATATCCTCGAGATAATCCAATCATAAGGAAGAACATTTACCTTGAGCTTGAGTTCCAGATAAAATGGACCCTATGATTTTTACAACTTTGCTGGGCACAGTGAAACCTGGAAAGGCAAGGAGCTCAACTTCTGCCCAGAGTCTCGTAGTCTCATAATTGTTCCAGGAGAGTCTGGCTTTCATCCCTGGCTTGGGAGAGGATGGGTAAGTATTTTCAGAAGAAATCCAATCTTAAACAAGTGGGCATTACTCCAAGCCTTCAAGTATCCACAATTAGCTTTGGATATGATGATGTAGGAGGAGCATTGTCAGTTGTGGAAATTGTAGGGCCATTTTACGTAGTCTCACAGGCAATAAACTCCCAGAAGAATAGAAGTTCATGGTTAGCATTTGTTTGTGAACACATACAAGGGTTAGTTTGAGGAATTCCCAGAGTATTGGCAGGAGAAAATTACAGTGATATTAAGAGAGAACACACATTTACTTTCATTTTGCATTTATAAGAAAAAAACCCAAGCTGATCATAGATCTATTGGTTTGGGGAAAGGGGTTCTTCAATTATTTACAAGTAGGAAGACATTTGAAATAACTAAAATTTATAATTTGGTTAAAAAAATACTTGGGTAGTAAAGAAAACAAAGCTCGTCCATTAGTAATGGTTCTCCAGATAAAAAAACCAGTATTGTTTGGATATTGGAATTATATATATATATA
>NW_006159564.1:3334703-3359230 GCF_000334495.1 Tupaia belangeri chinensis
TATATATATATATACACACACATAAATAAATTCTTCATTACATACACACATATATATTCACATACTTGGCTTATACAATTATGGAGGCCGAACAAGTCCCAGGATCTGCAGTTGGCAAGCCGTTGATACGAGAGATCCAACATTGTAATTCTAGTCCAAAAGCTGGCAGGCTCTGAGACCTGAAAGAGTTGGATGTTTCAGTTCAAGTCCAAAGGGAAGACAAAGCAATGTCCAAACTTGAAAGTCAGTCAGGCAGGAGAAATTCCTTCTTACTTGCAGGAGAGTCAAGCTTTTTGTTCTGTTTAGACTTTAAACTGATTGGATGCATTACAACTTCTAAATAGCAAAACTTTAATTAATCTAGTGACATTGGGAAATTGTTACAAAATTTGTCAGTATAGCTGAGAATGGTTTTAACTATTTAATGTCTAGAGGTAAGTGTTTGTAAACAGAATTTTCCTTTATATTAGCTGAATAATATGAATCAAATGGGAGAAAGACAGGGCTGTGAGGAGGTGGGTAGTGGTGAACTCTAAAGTCATGTCTAACTATCCTGCAACACAAGAAAAACAGCGAGGAAGGACACCCAGCCTGGCAGTGCTCATTGGACCCACTTTCGAAAGGTCGGCATTGAGAGAGTCATTAACAAAGGAGAAGAGTAATGATATCAGTAGTGACAGTAGGTCAGAAACAGTGAAGACCACAAACCAAGAAGCAAATGCAACAGGCAAGAGTTGGATTTTGGGAGGCCCAACTCCTTGGCATGGAGGTTAAAGTGCTAAATCCCACGTGTCAGACTTCATGGTTCAGATCTCAGACGTGGTAGCTTGAAAACTATGCTGGTTGTATGTGCATGGATGACCAAAATCCCAAGAGGAGACTGGAGGAGGAGGGACTGAAGTGCTGTCATTCCCACTGAGGGGTGATTTTTCACTTTCTCTCTCTGTCTCTCTTTGGCAAGCACATGGGCCCTATAGCAAAGAAAAAACAAACAAACAAACAAACAAAAACAACCAAAGAAAAGAAAAAGAACAAAACAATTTCATTGGTCAGAGAGGGAGAAAGAACTGGAATCTTTGATAGCTATTACCACATTCCTCATAATAGCAGCCTATCTCCTCTAGAGTCAAAAGGTATGAAAAAGTTATATTTTTCCTGTTTGTGAGAATACTTTGCCTGACAGTTTATTGGCAAGCAGCATCAGCTCTGCAAATATGAATAACATAGGGGAACTAAAATAGCCTTGATTAATGCCACTTTTTGCTGAGATTGCAAGGAGTGGATTGGTTTTCAGGGCTTTTTCTGATCATATGTATAAGAAATAATATTTAGAAATCTCTGCTCAGTAGTCTTTATTTATGAAATGCTTTGTAGTCTTGGCAAACTGAAATTGAGAATTCAGATTGTTATCTGCACAGTTCAAACCTCCAATTCCCTTTTGCCTCAAGTATCTGGATATTTCTTTTTTTTACTTAAATTGTCAACATAATTACCTCAATTTTCCCTTTCATTTTCTATGTAGGAAAAAAAAAGAGAGAGAGAGAGAGACAGTGCTATTATTATGTGGAACTTTCATTAAAGGCAAGGTGGCCCAGTTTTTGAGGTTAGTTTTCACCAGCAGTATTGCTACTAACATTGCCCAAAGTGGAATCCATTACTGAATAATCCTGCTGGCTTGACTAATCAACTAATACAGGAATATCCTGGGAGAGTTGCATTTTGACAATTTCATGCAACTCTAATCTAACTCAAAGATATATAGGTCCTGAAGCTATTTCTCCTCTTGTACGTAGTTTTATAATTTATTATCATCATCATCATTATTATTATTATTATTTTGCAATAGTGAACAATTGAATAAATAAAAGCAAAAAATTATTCTTGGGTGGAATATAGTTGCATGCAGTGATTATTTACTACGTAGGAATTAAAACTAAGTTTTTATTTAAAAGCTATTGCTTTGCTAACATATATTTTGGAGGTTATAAAATAAGACGACATAAATGATGTAGGGTGTCAGGTGCCCATTGTGAGAAAAACTGAAACCAATAATTCTTATGGAATCCTATAAGGATAAATCAAGGAAGCATTTCTGATATTCCATGTATCTTTCTAGACACAATTTGTAAAGGTAATTCACTATCTCCACCGACAAGTAGCATGGTGGTTAAAGACACTGAAATCCCACATGGCTGACCGTGGTTGGAGTACCAGACCTGGCAGCTTGCTTTCTTGCTTTCCCTTTTTTTTCTCTCTCTGTCTCTCTGAGGTCAAGCTAAAAATAATCATAACAAATGGAATTAAATAAGTAATTCTTTTTTTAAAAATGAGATTTACCAAAACGTCAGAAATTTCTTCTCAGTTTGTCAATAGATTATATAACAGTTTATCTTCTTTCATAAATTAACTGCTAAAACCGATTATTTGTGCCACCAAGACTTGAAGCCACTCAGTGGCTTCCAAATCCATGTGTCCCACTCCCCTAGGATGGTATATCTGCCAATCCATGGTAATTCTCATCAACCTTGTCTTCTTTGTCGGTGTGTAAGAGTCAATGTGGTGCAAAGCTGATGTAATTTTTTTTGTTTGTTTTTATACTGACACATTTGAGATAATTAGAAAAAGATGGGATGAGAAGAGATTGATCAATAGATACAAAATCACAAAATCATAGTTAGACAGAAAGAATAAGTCCTGGTCTTCTAAGACACAGTAAGATGTCAAGAGCTAACAACAGCTGATCTTGGTAGGCCCCCTCTCCTGAGTCTACCCTCAGGTCCTGGGAGTAATTTTGGAACAATCAGCACTTTGTTGCATGGCACTCTAGTGGCCTGGGGTTGCCCTGACCACCAGGAGACTTGAGTCTAACCTCGGCAGGCCTCTTCTCCTGAGATTACCCTCTAGGCCTAGGATTAACTTTGGAGCTTTAGGTACACCCGCCTGCACACCTTGATCCTCTTCACTAAGTTACATTTCTTTAGTTTGCTACCATCTCATCAAGAGCTGAATGTTTGATAGAGGAGCCACATACCTGAAGTTACCCATAACTGCTCTGATCTGGGAGACACAGCACTCCAATAGGAACACACCTGGGAACTAAGGGTGAAATTTCCTCTTCCAAAATATAGAAAAAAAGGAATACTGAATCTGAAGACCAAAAATTAGAACAGATCCTGAAGAAACATGAAAAAACAAGGGAATAACTCACCAATAATGAATAGCACAGAGCATAGAAATGTCAGAAAAAGAATTCTGAATATTCAAAGTGACAAAACTCAATTAGATGCAAGATAAAATAGATGAACAGTTCCAGGAAGTGAGAAAATAATTTCAGGACATGAAAGAAGAATTTTGTAAAGAAATAGACACCCTAAACAAGAATCAAACAGAACTTCTGGGAATGAAGAATACAATTCAAGAGACTAAAATCTCCCTAGAAAGCATTAACAGCAGATTGGACCATACAGAAGAATTTCTGACCTTGAAGACAAAGTCTCTAACATAGATCAAATCACCAAATGAATGGAAATGCAACCAAAAAAAGAAAAAATGAGGACAACATATGGGAAATGCTATATACCATGAAACACTCAAATATCTATATAATCTATATTCCAGAAGGCAAAAAATCTGCTATAGGCATGGAAAACCTCTTTCTCAGAAGCCTACAAATAGATCATACAACCCAGTAATTCCATTGTTAGATATTTACTCAAAGGACAGAAAAATCTTAAGTCAGAAAAACATTTGCACAATGGCTAGGACATGGAATCAACCCCAATTTCCAAAAATTGATGAGTGGATTGAAAAAATGTGGCACATGTACTCTATGGAATACTACTCAGCAATAAAAATCAATGAGATCCTGACACTTGATACAAGTCGATGAATATGGAAGACTTAGTGCTAATCAAGGCAAGGCAGACCATGAAAGACAGACTTTGTATGTCCCCATGCAGTATATACTGATTGTTCTCCATAGAAGAAACTGAAAGTTTGGAAGATATCGTAGCAGAGAGGGCAACTGTAGATACTAGAGATAGTAAAGATAGGGATAGTATGGGGGTGAGTAATAAAGGAAGGGAGAGAGGATAACAGGGGAAGAAAAAACTATGTTTAATTGACGGAAGAAAATGAAAAGCTGTTTGCTGATGGTAATGTATATAGTAATGTCTTTGTCTTGACTGATATTCATGGTATTGTGCCAGAAAAGTACTGCTATACACCATAAAGATATATGTGATTAAGTGTAAATTAAAATAAAAATAAATAAAAAAGAGCTAATACAATAATAATGTATATTGTATGTGTTGGAGAGGTTTATTTTATTTATTTATTTATTTTTTGTGTTAGGGCACGTGAGCTCACTAGAAAGACAGAGAGAGACAGAGAGATAGAAAGCGAGAAATCAGCCCCCAGGGCCACACCACAATCCCTTCTCTGCCATTATCCTCTCGCGATCTTGGGCATGCACACTCACGCACCTGACGTGAGTTTAAGCCACTGGTTCTGGGACTCCAACTGTGGTCGACCACATGGGAGTCCAGTGACACAACCATTATGCCAACTGCTGGTCCTGATTTTAAAATACCTCAAAAAATGAGATTTTTGAGTGGACCTATCACAAAGAAATAAAAAAATGTTAAGCTAATGGATATGCTAATCACCCTGATTAGACCATAGCACAATAATACGTATTTGAAATATCATGTGGCCATGCCACAATCCCTTCTCCTCCATTTTCCTCTTAGGATTTTGGAGATGCACTCACACACACCTGCCATGAGTTTTAATCTACCAGGTTCAGGGTGCGAACCGCTGTTGACTATGTGGGAGTCCAGTGACGTAACCATTATGCCATCTACTGGTTCTTTGGACCATTATTTTTACATATGGATTTTCAAATCTGATATCATGAGAAAAATTATTAAAACTTTTATTGGAATTGCATTGAAGTTGTAGATTAATCAAGAAAAAATTCCATGCTTTGGATACCAAGAGTTGGGTTTTTTTTATCATTAATAATGTCTTATTTCTCCATTTATTCAAGTCTTCCTATATCACCTTCAACCCCGTTTTGAACTTTCTCTGTTAAACTTGATATTCGCTTATGAAACTTGGTAGATTTACTCTCAGGTATTATGTTTCAATGACTGCTGTATATAAAATCTTTTTATAAGATTGAACTTTCTAATTACATATTTCTGCTAGATACAAATGTTAGTGATTTTTTGGTTTTAAGTTTCATTTACCTTTTTTTATGAATTCTTTCTAGAGGTCGCATGTGCTATGAGAGAGAGAGAGTGAGAAAGCACTCCGCTGGGGAATTGCCACACCATAATTTGGGCTTCTCCAGTTCTTCTTTCAGTAGTCTGGGCATGCATGCACAAACATGTGCCCAGCATGTTTTCCAAGCAGCCAGGTCCATAATTCAAACTAGAGAGAATCCATTCTCCTTTTCTTTTTTTGAGAGGTTTTGGCTATAGGGCACGTGCGGTCACCAGAAAGACAGAGAGAGGCAGAGAGACAGAAAGTGAGAAATCACTCTCCAGGGAAGATGACTATGACCAAATCCCTTCTGCTCCATTCTCCTCTTGGGATCTTTGACAGGCATGCACACACACCTGTCGTGAGTTTAAGCCACCAGGTCTGAGACTACATGGGTCGACTACATGGGAATCCAGCAACATAGCCATTACGCCAATTGCTGGTTCCAGAGAATCCAGTTTCCTTAACCACTATGCCTCTAGCTGGCACTACTTACCATTACCGATAGAGTATCAAGTTTGGGTTATGGTCCCTCTGGCTGCAGATCTCATTAGCTCTCCTGTCAGAGTGTTCAAAGGCCACAATGAGGCTCTTGGACAAATGCTTTTATCCAAAGTACTCTTATTTGCTTCAGTAAAAATATCCCTGGAATTTTTAATTTAATCATATTTCATTATTTTTGCCTATGACATAGAATTTTCTAAAAGGAATTTTTGCAATGGTACTAAATATTATTCAGGAAAGTATTTTGTGTCATGAGTAACTTCTTGGAATATTAGCCCAAGGTGAGCTCTGGAAACTTAACTCTGTGAGGCAGAAGTAGGAGAATGACAGTGATCAGAGGACATTGCTGCACTGCCTTTTGTTAGCTCTTACATGAGAAATGAATGTGATAATGTTTGTGGATCATAATTACGGAAATGTTGATAATCGTTATGTTCTTTCATCACATTTACCTTCTGTTTTGAAAATTGCTTCCAGAGGCCCACAGTAGTGCACCAGACTTGAAGGTGATGGGGCATTCTCTAGGGAAGCATCCCCACATTTGGGACACAGAGAGGTCACTTCTGAGGCTAAGATGACATATCTGTCCCTTCTAAAGTGGATAAGCAATACTAGTACAGAAAGAAGGCATATGCGAGGTAATGGCCAAGGTTGGACTTCTCAGCCCATATTTGCTGAGAATGCGGCAGCAGTGTCACGAAGTAACAGTCTGGGCAAACAGTTGTCTCGTGGTGCTCAGCTTAGAGTATGTGAGATTTAGTTGATGTCTGCATGGTGGTGGCTTTTCTTCTCTGGTTTTACTTGCATTAGGTGATAATGTTTGAGGAAACACTTACTGCCTTTATAAATTTCTGCCTAAGGGTGGTCGTTTACAAATTACCATTGTCTTAGTCTCTATAACAGAATAGTAAAAACAGTATAATAGGCAGAAATATATTGGCCCATAGTTCTAGATACTGGGAAATCCAAGATCAAGACCCTGGCAGGTTTGGTGTGTGCTGAGAGTCTAGTCTCTTCTTGTCAGGTGACTTTATGAAGGTTACATCTTCCAGAAAGGAGAAACACTGTTGTTCCCATGGCAGACCAGCGCAAGAGCTGAGAGAGCACACTCCTCAAAGTCCTTTACTGAGGCATTAAACCTACCCATGAAGTGGACTCTCACGACCCCATCACCACTTGAAGGCCCCCGTTCCCAGTACCATTACATTGGCAATTAAATTTCCACATGAGTTTTGGAGGGGACAAAAACTCAAATGATAGTACTCCCTTTTTTTACAGATTGAAAAATAAATTTTAGAAAGTATTAAAACTTATATTAATTTTACCATAGACTGTCAGACAGTATTTGCATTACATTTCCAAACTTCTTGCCCATCTTAAGAGATAAAGAAGATATAAATTACACTGAATTTCTCTCAAAAGCCTTATTTTGGGGATTAGAAATAATATCAATTTTTCTACAAGCCTGGGAGAAATAAAACTTTGTTAGTGTAACTGAAATCTAACTACTTATCCACTAGAAAATTCTCTATTTTAATTCTTTCTTAATAACTATGTTCCACTCTGAAAAGAAATCTAAATTTTTAATTTCTCTTTTTGCAAGGCAATGGCAGATGGCAAAATTATTAAGGTCAAATTCAATCTTATATTTTTTTATACAAATTTGTTTTCTAGGAAAATTAGTAACCTAATATAATTAATCTTGTCCAACTATATAAAAAATACTTTAACCTATATATAATGAAAAGAAAGTAAAAAGAAGAACAATTATTGTTGGTAGATGCTATTATGTCTAGAACACATTGTAGTGATCTCATGATAACCTTTGGTTATCAATAGTTTAAAATTTATGGAAGCTGCCATAGGGCATACTCCTTATACTGGCTGGAATTTAGTCATACAGTCACCCTACCAGCAAAGGTGACCAGGAAATGTAGCCTCTACTGTGGATATCCAGGTGTCCAGCTATCACAGATAGTTTTTTTTTTGGCCAATTTTTTGCTATAGGGCACGTGCGCTCGTCAGACAGAGAGAGAGAGACAGAGAGACAGAAAGTGAGAAATCACCCCCCAGAGGGGATGGCCACACCGCAATCCCTTTTCCTCCATTCTCCTCTCGAGATCTTGGGCATGCGCGCTCACAAGCCCAGTGTGAATTTAAGCCACTGGGTTCGGGACTTGAACCACGGTTGACTATGTGGCAGTCCCGCGACATAGCCATTATGCTAACTGCTGGTCCCAACCACAGAGGGTTTGACTTACATCCATATTACTCAAATAGTGTCACCATTTACTTACAGTTTTCTCTTTTTTTTGAGAAAGATTTTTGCTATAGGGTGCATGTGCTCCCCAGAGAGACCGAGAGGTAGAAAGCCAGAAATCACTCCCCTGGGGGGATAGCCACTCTACAATCCCTTCTCCTTCATCTCCTCTCATGATTTTGGGCACACACGCACACCTGCCCACTGTATTTTGACTCTGAGTCTGGGACTCGAACCATGGTCAACCATGTGGGAGTCCAGTGACTTAACCACTATGCCACTAGCTTGTCCCTACATATAGTTTTAAAATGTCAAACATTGATTTATGTATAAGATCTTTCATAGCTGTATTATTTTTAATAATAAAAGTACTATATGCCCCTTACATGTTCACAAATACAGAAATTTTACATGTTATATGTTTTTCTGTGATATAATAATATGAGAACTCCTAAAATCAGCTATTAAAACATTTATTAAATGAATAAATGTTTATATTATAATATGAAAAGAAAAAAGTAAGATACATATTTGTGATATGAACTCACAATGAAAAAAGGAAAGAATTGACAGAAATGTTAGCTATAAATCAGTAAGGAAAAATAATTGAATCAATATACAGTGTATTCAAAATGGGAAAATTCATTTGGTAGGCTGTAATGATACACAGTGATTGAATGTAAAATAATAAAGGAAATATTGAAATATTAGTCTTCTTATATTACTCTCTAGAATTTCTTTTTTTTTTTTTTTTTTTGCTATAGGGTGCGTGTGCTCGCCAGACAGACAAAGAGAGACAGAGAGACAGAAAGTGAGAAATCACCCCCCGGGGGGATGGCCACACCGCAATCCCTTCTCCTCTGTTCTTCTCTCGGGATCTTGGACATGCCCACACACGCACCCGGCGTGAGTTTTAAGCCACCGGGTCCGGGACGCGAGCCGCGGTCGACTATGTGGGAGTCCAGCGACGTAACCATTACGCTAACTGCTGGTCCCACTAGAATTCCTCTTTAAGGAAATATCCAGATAATTTAAACCAGAAAGCAGTTTTATTTGTTCAATAATTTAGGAGATGTGGAAAGTGTTTTGGTCTAATTATTGAGGTATCTGGATCATTTCTGTTTCATTTCGTTTACCTAGTAAAAAATAAGTCTTACTGCCTAGTTTAATAGGTAGGCACACTAAGAAAACAAATGTTCAAACCTTTTCTGATAGTGAAAATGCAACAACTTTGTGTATTCCTGAACAACTGTACTATTTTACTCAATGTGCAAATGGTCTGCAATGCACTTCAGATTATGCAATGGCAGCGTACCAAACAGATTTGGGGAACTCACTTCTGCAGACAGCAAGTGAATTTGACTCTTTTTTTTTGTGTGTGTGCATTTGTTTTTCCCACATCAGTAGCGTTTGTTATGGGTAGACAGCCAGACTCATACAGAAAACAAGTTGATGCTCTGGGAAATGGTTGGAAAACATCATGTTCATTATGTCAACAATGAAAATTATGTTAGTCCATACTCACTGGTGTTGATGACTGGAATATCTGAAACAACATCCAGGCACTTTTCCCTCTCTAAAAACAAAAACAAAAACAAAAACAATACCCATGTCAACATGACTTTTTTATTATTATTTTACAAATGATCTGTTTTCCCTTTACCCTTTACAGCTGAAAAAAGCTGTATGTAATGAGGGCTATTTGTACATAAAGGCAATTTCCAGATTGAGTATAACACCACTGTCTAGTAGGTCTTAAGAGAAATGGCATGTGAAAAAGACAGAGAAACTCTCCAGATTATTCCCCTTCAGTTGAATACATTTTTTGAAGTAAACAAATAACCATTTTCTGTGCCTTTTTTTTTTTTTTTTCTGCATCCCATCTCCCTCTCAGAACAGTGAAAATTGCTTTGTGGACTCTTCATATTCCATCCATTACCTACTAAGTATCTCTTAGATGGGGCAAGCAGAACCCCACTGTAAATGTATCTACAACATAACTCCATTGTAATTTAACTGTGACTCCTTCAAACCTGAAGGACAAGGCTGCTGCAGCTTTTCTGCTTTAACTCTTTTCAGATCAGGATCTTCCCATGAAATGGGTTTGAAATAATGCTTCGAAGATTGCAGTTTTCTAAACTGTCAACTGGACAGTGCAAAAGGGATCGCATTTTGCCTCCATTTAAAAATAAACATTTTTTTTCTTCAGATGGCATAGAGAGAGACACAGAGCCAAGGATGACACAATGTGTTTACCATTTGCTCTTTAGTCAAAATTACTTCTCTCAGTTTCTAAACTCTGCTCACTCTAAGTGGTAGGCAGGAAGCAAAGAATAATGTGCTGTTTTAAATGTGGATGGGAGATAAGATGTTGAGACTAAATTTTAAAAAGCACACCAAGATATATTCATTCCACTCTAACATTTAAATAATGCTCGCATTAAGTAATTGTTCCAAAGGAACTGTCAAAATGAAACCGTCAGTCATAGCTTTCCCGAGCTGAGCTTTGACAACGAGAAAAGTCCGAGGCTCACAGTGAAGCTATGGAAATTATTTTGAAAATTCATTTGCAAAACATGAGCTAAACCTTATTTCTATCTTATGATTAGCAGAAAAACGAATGAGTTCTACAATATTGATTAGGTAAAGCTTTCTAGATTATATTGATTACGCAGGGCTAGCCCAAGGAATCTAAGCTGCATAGAGCCAATGAATAAATTGCAGTTACAGGCATTATTGTTTTTAACTTTTATCTTAGAAAACTGTGCTTCCTAAGCTCAGGGAAAATGTAGAAGTCACTATGAAATGCGTAAGCTCTGCAAATCTGTACTTAGAGCTTCCTGGGGGCTTCGTCTATCTGAGATCAAGGAATTGAGCACTTTAATTAAAACACATTGCAGGGCCAGCATATGGCATAGTGGTTATATTGCTGGGCTCTCACAGGGTTGACTGTGGTTCGAGTCCCGGATCTGGTGGTCTAAAACTCATGATGGGTGTGTGTGCCTGCATCCCCAAGACACCTGGAGGAGAAGGCATTGGGGCTTGGTCACCCGCTGCCCCCCGGGGAATGTTTTCTCACTTTCCCTCTCATTGTCTCTGTCGCCAGGTGAGCACATGCCCTAAGGCAGAAACCTCTAAAAAAATACACATATTGCTCTTTTCTGAAAGCCAATACCATGTTATGGCTAACATTGGTCTGGAGTAAAGACAAATAAATTGGACACATGTAATAACTCTAGAATCATAGTCTGCAAAGTGTGTTCCCCTGTCCCTTGATCAATATTGCCAGTATTACCCAGGAAGTTGTGAGGAATTTCTTAGTATGATGTCCAGTCCTACTCAATCAGAAACTCTGGGGGTACAGCTCCATACTTTCTTTTTTAGCAAGCCTTCTAATTGATTCTCCCACATGCTAAAGTTTTAGAAACTCTGATCTAGAATAAGATTAAAGCCAATTCTGGAAAGCTAAAAAGAAACCATCATAGACATGAATTATTCCCAAAAAGAAGATACAAGAAAGAAAGGAATATACACTGCACCGTGTCCAAAACTGGAAATACAGCCTCCAATAGGAAATCGATCTGTTCTCTTTTGTACAGGGCTTAACCATTTAATAGATTACGCTTATCCGTTACTTATTCATCACTGGAACTGATTCTGCATACTTGGTTGGGCATGTGTGTGCTTTCTTTCTCATAGTTTCTTGTTCTCAGAGGCAGTAATATATACATGTTCAATTAAAGGAAAGAACTCTTCAAATTGAGAAAGATTATCCTTTGCTCAAAAGTATACATACTTGAATTCCTTTTCCTTTTGGTAGCATATTCTTTAGAGACAGAGACTGCTCCCAGAAAAGGAAATGTTCTATTGTCTAGACTGTATAGATATGGTCCCTGGCAGCATTGTATATAACTTTTAACAATTACATGCTTGGGAACCTGGCTTGATAAGAATTACAGTTCTGTCATTTGTTAGCTCTCTGACCTGAGGGAAGTCATTTAACTTCTTTGAACTTCAGCTTCCTTATCAATGAAGTGAGAGTCTCACATAAACTTTTAGGGTTAATTTTAGGACAAGGAATAATCTACCTAAAGCAGTGAGCCTAGGTCCTGGCACAGAGTAAGTAATAGACCTTCTACCTTGCTCTTTTCTCCTTATTATTGCAATGATCTTGGCCACTGTTGTGACTTCAGTGGACTATGCTCAAGAGAATAAGCATTACTGTCAGTCTACTGGCTTTGCACTCTGGCTATGAAACCTATCCTGCAGTTTCCTCCCATGTACAATGTGAAAAAATACTACTATCTCTTGTTGTAAGTTCTTCATAGGAACAAATTATTATAAAGTGCTTTTCAAATGACTGACATATAGTATGTATGCAATTGACGTTAGCTGTTACAATATCCTCTTCCCCATTGATTTTATTTCTCTTCTCTATTCTGATTGTACCCTAAAATGTAGTCCTTTGGTTGGGGAAAAATCATTAATTTATTCATTCAGAAAATATTTTTGAGGATTTAAAATTTGAAGAAAAAAAAAAAACCAAACCAAACCACGAGCACAGATAGCTCACCTGTCTCATGTTGTAGAAGCATAGATTCTCATTTATTAATTAATACTTCTCTATGTTAGTTTCCTAACCTATGAAATGAGGAAAATAATTATTCCCTTAGGACCTAGGTTAGAGTATTACAGATAAAGTGAGGTAATGAACATGAATCTGAACACTGAGAAGTTTAAGGCCATCGACAGGTAACAGAATCACCACCACCCTGGACCACAGAGCATGGAGGCAGAGAACGGCCCCTCCTCCTCCTTCCCAATGCACCTCCAGGCTTCCTATTTGCTTTTTTTTTTTTTTTTTTCAGTGACTTAGTGTTCTTAGTACGATGAGATGAGAGAAAAGAGAAAAGAATTTAACAAATGAAAAAATAAGCAGAAGGATCAAATTCAGGGGGTTTTATTATCCTTCAAGTCAAACAAAGTTTTAGATACTACTTTTAATATATGGTACATTACCAAGGTTACTTGTTGGAAAAGATATTTAAATGCCACCAGGATCGCTTTATCTAAATATTTGCATTCCCCTAAAAATCATGTGTTGAAACCTAGCCCCCAAAGCAATAGGCTGACTGCAGTTTGAGACCCAGATCTGGTGGTTTGAAAATCTCTCTGGGCACATGTGCATGCATGCCCAATATCCCAGGATAATAGAGAAGGCATTGTGACATGGCCATCCGCCCTGGTGGGTGATTTCTCACTTTCTCTGTCACTGTCTCTCTCTGGCAAGAACATGCACCCCCCCTATGGCAGAAACCGAGAGAAAGAGAGAGAGAGAGAGAGAGTCTTTAGGAAGTGATTACGATGGGATTTGTACTCCTACACAGGAAGTGTGATGCTCATTTGCCCCTTGCACCAAGTGAGTACACAGCTAGAAGACACTGTCTATGGGGAAATGGGCCCTCAGGAGATGCTGATCCTGCCAACACCTTGATCTTGAACTTCCCAACCTCTAAAATTGAGAAATAAATTCATGTTATTTAAAAGCCATACAACTTACGGTATTTTTGTTATACCAACCTGAATGAACTAAGATAAAGTTTATAGCAGGGAAAGAAGAACATCGTTTTTAGTACCTCGTTAGGGTCACTGGGGAACACTGAGCTCCTGTCTATTGGGATAGAGTGAGTCCATGCCTGCTCCAGGCTGTCCAACTGCAGGCTGTTGCAGATTCCATTTTGGAGCCAGCGAAGACAAACCTGGCTGAGTTAGGGAGCCCTACTTCATCAGAGGTGATGGTAAGTCTTAACTTAAGATGACATGGATAGGTCTCTAGGACCCATTGCCATGGGATTGCTGGGACTTGTCTGGACGTCTCTGTATCCATTGAGTTGCACCTTTCTTGTTAATATGTCACCTTTAATGACTGTACTTCAGTTCTGATCCCCCCCACCTTATTCACTTTTCTGACAAGCTGCATAGCGCTTTTATCTACTTCTATTGCTACCAGTTGCTACCTAACCCCTGGTAGCAACTGTAATCATGAGCTGCAATGCTCCTGACCAACGGTATTGCCAGTGTTGGGAGACTCTTCTGGTCTCCTTTCACCTCTCTCCCTTGGAATTTCACACTAGCCCAGATACATCTAAGTCTGTCTAAGGTTTGACTTTTGAAGTTTAGATGGTTGGTCATCCCCAGAGGTCTAGTGCACACATGTAAATTTTTATCCATGCTTATTCTCAACCTACTTCTATTATGCTTCAGTCTACTTAGCAGTCTCAGAATCTCTTAAAGCCTGGTTCATGTGGGTTAAGATGGAGTCTTTTGAAGAAAAAAATTCATATCAATCTTTCCTAGACAACAATTTAAGAGATCCAGGCCATTCAAATCATAAAATTTCTAAGAAGGCAAGCAAAAATATTGTTAATTAAATGTTTAATCTTTATTATAGCTAGCATATTAATTTTAAGTAGTTTTAATTTATAGTATAGTACCACTTTATTTATGTGCAGCATGTATACTTTATAGCATAGAGTGCCCTCTTAATAATCAATGTGCATAGGATATTTATGCCCATTTTATTGGACTCTGAACATAATTTTACTATTAAATATATGGAAGAATTTTACAGTTGTTTTTTATGGCTTCATTGGCCTAAGCTAGGCTTACTTTTCTTGCCAAGTCTCCTGTCAAGAATAAAGCTCTCAATTTTAACAATATTTCCATGGGAAAATGCATAAATTCTTTGTCTTCCATGAATATCTGCCTGTCTGTAACTTCGCTGAAGCTAATGGACTGACTGAGACTCAGGTTTTCTTTTGTTCAGAGATCTGGATTAAATTTGGCTAATGAGGTCTGAAAACTCTCTGATACTCTGGATGAGATGGGCTCTGACAGATTTCAGTGCAGTCGATCATACCCTCAATAACACTGGGTATCTGTTGGTTCGTATTAAAAGTGGTTGTGGGACCGTGGATGGTGTAATGGTCACATTGCTTGGCCTCCCACCTAGTCAACTATGGTTAGAGTCCCAGACCTGGAAGCTTAAAACTCACGCTGGGCACATTTGTGTACATGCCCAAAATCCAGAGAGGAGAATGGAAAAGGAATTGCTGTGTTGGCCATTTCTTGCTTTCTATTCTCTGTCTTTCTGTCTCTTTGCATGTGCCCTATAGAAAAATCTCTCTTTAAAAAACAATGAATAAAAAATAAAAGCAGTTGTACTAAGAGGCATAGGTAATGTGTAAAAGAGTAGGGAGTGGTGAAATAATAGATTTTTGAGCAAAAAGCTGAAATAACTAAATTCACTTTGGGAAATCATAATCTCTAAGGTCCTTTTAGTCCTATTTTTTGTGTTTTATTAATTCCTGTAAGAAATACAGGGGCCGGCAGTTGGCATGGTGTTTAAGGGCGTTGGGCTCCCACATGGCTGATCGCAGTTTGAGTCCTGGACCTGGTGGCTTGCTTTCTCACTTTCATTCACTCTCTCTCACTCTGTCTTTATCTGGTCAAATTAAAAATCAATCAATCAATAAATAAATAAAGTTAAATAAAATAAGTTTTTAAAAAATAAATACAAATAGCGTTTTGTCTACTTCACGAGTCAAACCACTTCAATATATTAATATTTTAATAAAAATCATAGACTTATATGTGAAAACATACACATTTCAGCTTCAGGTTTTTCGCACATGGAGAAAGAATAACTGGTAAGCCTGTTCATGTAGATTCAAGTCAAATCAGCATCAAATAAAACTTTATAATTTAAAATTTCCATCTCTAGATTTTACATAATAAAATAAACTTGCTAGAATAATAATAGTTCATAAACAGTAAATATCTAATAATCTTTTGTTAGTTATTGAAAGCTTTTAATTTTCTCCCTGTTGTTCTTTGTCATTACATATTGTAAGATGCAAATCCTCACATCTATCTTTTTAAGCTAATGAAAAGTCATATAAATTTAGAAACTATTTCATTTCATCCATGCAATGTTAATTTCAACCCAGGGTAGGCAAAATATTTCACATGCACACAGCAAATCTCTTCTAGCTCCATTTTAAGGTTGTCAAGTATTCTGATTTCAATCCTATTTGACCAATTTAAATTGCAATTTAAATGGTTAGATTCTACCATTAGATTTTAATTACCTTCAATTCTATCAGAGCAGGGTTCCAAACCCTTTGTAGCAAATTCATTTCCTGCTTAACCAAAGAGACAATACTCCTTAAATAGACTTTTTCCTTGCCAGTGCTTTCTCTGGAAAGAAAGAGCTTTAACACAGCCTGTTGTTTATTTCCTCTCTTACTGCAGGACAAATTTATGAATAAAGCACAGTAGTATCCCCATAAAGGGGAAAGATAACATGAGAAACATGATGATAGTTTCTTTGTGGAAAAAAATCCTTATCGTTTCTCTAATATTTGTGACTAAGGACTCTTATCATTTGAACAAGAAACCCTACATTCTTATAGCAGTATGACTTTGCATTTTTCTTTCCATAGATTATGTCAAATACATCCTCTTTGTAGAGTATATAATTGTAGAATTAAGTGAAGTATAAAAAGAAAAAGGTATCTTTCCTAGTTGTACTGTGATTTCAAGAACTCCATCTGCAATATACACATTTAAATCTAAGTAAAAATACACTATAGGAGATGTAGGACTCTAGATTCTCATTCATGTTCTTGATTTAAACTATTAGCAAGCATTTCTGGACAACTCATTAATTGCTTTATGCCACCAAGGGCCCACTTAGTGCATTGAAGTAGTACCTTCTAAGTGGTCCCAGTGGCCTGAAAAATTTAAGATAGGTTCCAAAGGAAATCCACTTGTGCTCAAATGAGAGGGCCAAAAGTCAAACATGTTGGAAATAACTTGTGTCTGCATACAATGTCTTTGGGAATGCAAATACTGTCATATGTGAATTGGTAGTAAGAGAAAAGAGATTTTTTTTTTTTTTTTTTTTTTTTTTCATTTAAAATTTGGGGATTTTAGCTTAACATTGGAAATAACTTGTGTCTGCATACAATGTCTTTGGGAATGCAAATACTGTCATATGTGAATTGGTAGTAAGAGAAAAGAGATTTTTTTTTTTTTTTTTTTTTTTTTGTCATTTGAAACTTGAGGATTTTAGCTATAACAATGTCTGTGTCAAGGTGACTCTACCATGATGCTGCAGCGTCTTGGCAGAAAAACTTCTTGTTATTTGCACATGATGATGATTAAAACCTAGAGTGGCAAAAGGTTGCCAAGTTTCTTTAAATGGGATCTGTTACTATTATAATCAAATCTGACAGGCTTTTGGCTCATAATTTAAAATAAAGTACTATTTATCTTGAATCAAATCATGAATAATCTAAAAAAATAATTTTTTTTGTATCTGCGTATCTTACTTAAGAGAATAAAGATACAAACAAAGTGATTGCTTCTATGTCCATCACTAATCAGTATTACAGAAGGTACATGTTGAAGTGGTAAATAGCTTCCGATTCAGAAAAATCTTGGCTCTGCCACTTACCAGGTATGTGATTTTGGACAAATTTCTCATCCCCTAAGCCTCAGTTACCTCATCTGTAAAGTGTTATTGACTGTATTATTTGTCATGAGGATTAAACGAGATCTAATATAAATTCTAGCATAGGACCTATCACTTACTATGTGCTAAATATGTCATTGGTGGCGATGATGATAAGCAGCTCTCAGTTAAGACTGAAATCCTTTGACATTTTTTCTCATTGCCCATAAGCGTACAGTAAACAGACCCTCTAGTTTAGCTTCTACTGTATCTCACATGCATGCTCTATTTTCATTTCTGTCCTAATCTAAATCAGGCCTATTGATATGAAAAAATGTGAGAGCACTTTGTAAATTCCCACACGTAATAAAATTGTAAGTTATTTCATTGAAACTTACCAGAACTATAGTAATGAACTGGTATCTCTACCCTTAGTCACTAACATTTCAACCCTTCTTTTTTAGATTTTGCCATAGACAAATGGACTCACCAGCGGAGGGACAAGGAGGAGCGAAGAAATCACCCTCTAAAGGGGATGCATGCTGCAATCCATTCTCCTTCATTCTCCTCTCGGATTTGGGGCACACAGGCAAGGACTTGAGAGGTTGAATCGCTAATGTGGGATCGAGTGCATTAATCACCATGCCACCTGCTGCCCCCACAACCCATTCTTTCTTTTTTTTTAGATTTTTTTTTCCTGAGGGTATGTGCATTCATCAAAGGGAGACTGAGAGACAGAGAGAAAGGGAAATCACCCCTAGGGGGGCTGGCCATGCCACAATCCCTTCTCCATTCTCCTCTCAGAACTTTAGGTGGCACATTATGCACAAGCACCATGTGTCATTTTCAAGCCTCAGGGTCAAGCACTCCAACTGTAGGGTTGGCCACATGGGATTGCACACCCCAACCAGTATGCCACATGCTGCCCCAAATCCATTCTTATTTATTTATTTATTTATTTATTTATTTATTTATTTAGGAGAGATTGTTGCCTTAGAGCATGTATGCTCACTGGGGATACAGAGAGAGACAGAAAGTGAGAAATCAACCTCCAGGGGGATGGCCACATGGCAATCCCTGCTGCTCCATCATTCTCTTGGGATCTTGGGCACACATGCACTCTCGTCATGAGTTTTAAGCCACCCAATCTGGGATTCAAACTGCTGTCGACTACACTGGAGTTCGGCCATGTAACCATTACACCATCTGCTGATCTCCCAACCCATTCTTATTAGTTCACCAAAGGTAATTTTTCAAGCCGATTTTCTCAAATTATTCTCTTGCTCAAAAACCTTCTGTACCCCCCAACATGATGGACACTGAATATGGCCATTGTCTTTCTATGTCATTTTTATCTTCTGATATTTCCCTCACATCTCAGCAATACCCTGTTCTCCAGCACTTCAAAACTGTGTTCTCCTTAATTTTTTTTTTATTTTTCTTGACTTGTATGAGTAGTTTATGCTTTAATTAATTGGAAAAATATTGACTGAGAAATTTTTCATATGCCTCCTCTCACTACCAAATTGCCTCTCACTTCACTATTTTTATCCTTCAAAGCCCTTCTTCTTATTCTTATTATTATTTTCTATTTAGCTTTCTTAGATTTTCCAGATAGGAATGAACCTCTCCCTTACCTGTTTTCCATTTTAAAGAACATATGTGTTCACTCTTCTACCTTAGTTTATCATTCACAACATTATGTGAGACTCCTGGGAGATGAGAATTAGGTCAGTATTTTCCAACTGTCTGAAATACTAAGTGAGACATCTTTTACATGGAAAGCGCTAACTCGGGAGAGCAAATATTCTACTTTTTTTTTTTTAGACATTTTTGCCGATACTGAGCTGTAGTAAACAAATAGTGGAACAAAAGATAGAGCAACAGCTGGGGGAAAAGACAACCACCAAGGGCTGGATAGTGAGGTAGTGCTAAAATGTAATGCTCTGCCAGGCTGCACATGGAAAAGTTTTAGGCTTCCAACAGGAGACCTCCTTGAGTAAGCCGTGGGTATGCTAGGCACACACTTGCCCATGATCCAGGCTGGCCAAACCTGGGGTGGATGATTGTGGGTCTATTCTTTACTAATAAAAGAAGTAAATAAACCCTAAAAAAATCTTATTAAAAAAAATCCTGGGATGGCTCAATGGCTTAGTAGTTAAGGGAGCTGGATCCCACAAGGCCAAAAGCATGATTTGGGGCCTGGCCTTGGGTATGCAGAAAACATACAGGGCATGTGTGTGTGTGTGCGTGTGCACACTTCAAATCCCAGTGAATTGGAGGAAGTAGAGGAGAAGGGATTACAGCATAATCACACCCTGTTGGGAAGTGATTTCTCCCTCTCCCTCTTTTGCTGTATCTCCATTGAGTGCACATGTCCTCTAGGAAATAAAAAAATATATATAAATTAAATTAAAATAATAAAATATCTCCAAACTCAGATTGGGCAGAAGTTGGCTTTGCTGTTTCCTTCTCTTGTTTATATACTGTACACACAGGCTGTATGTACTTTTGATATTGTTGTATATACTTTTGATATTTATTTTAACCAAAACTCACTAGGATAAAAATGTTAGGTGAAGGTCATGGATTAAAAAAAAGAAAAAACATTATTTTTCTCAATCCAAAAATGTCACTGTGGATCAAAACCTTTTTTCTGAAATGTTTTACTAGAGAACTATAACAAATCTTCATTGTCATTCAGCAACCACAAGGTATTACATCTGTTACTTCCTAAGTTAATAGTTTTTCTTTTGCCATTTGATGACGATCTGTATTAACCTGACCTGGTCAGTATGATATTCAGAGTAAGATAAAAATTCATCACAGAACAAAACGCCATTTTGTCAATGACTACTCTCAGTTTCTGCCTCCTGTTTCTACTCCAATATATTATGGTTCTCTTTAGCCTGAAATTGCTTTTCTGGATGAAATGTTGAAAATTGAAGAGCAGAGTTAGAAAATATTTTCTTGGCCTTCAACACTATCAATGTGACAAATTATCAATGTGCAAATTTATATCTATCAATCAGAAAATGGCAAGGACTGAAGGAGGCTTCTCAAATCCTCTTTTAACCTTTTCTGAAATCCCAGGGTTCTGTAGTGACCTGTGTCCATAATGGATGTGGAAGGGTCATTTAGGGACCACAGTGTTGACGGTTGTGCACAAGATACTGCCATTAAGTTTGCTGTACCTTGATAGAGTAATTAACTAGATAAATAACGTCGTTTCTTTAAAGATTTTAAATTCGACAAGAGCCATCTGGTTTTCTAAAAAATGAAAGACATTGGTCAGCAACAAAGCTGCATCTCCCCTACACCCATGCACAAAGACAACTAGTCAGCTTTTACTGTGAGGATGCATGACCTTAATCCCTCTTGTTTTGAGTCTTGATTTAAACTTCAGAATATGCTGAAGGAAAAAGAAAGCATATTAATCCTCAAATGAGCAATTAGACTGGGCAAAACAAATATGTTTACTGTTGGATGATTGCCTGACTGACAACTAAATCAGGGTGGGGAAAGTATTGCATTTTTTTCCATGTGTCAAAATGTTGTTTTAGTCTCTTTGGTTCCTGAAATGACCCTAAGATGATGCTTTCAATCTCCTGACATCCCATGAGTCTTACTTTGCATTAGATCTGGGAGAGGGAAGTACTGAGTGCTTTTGTTTCTGTGGTCAACTCTTCTCCTTTCATTTAAAGGTGCATTAAACACAGTTTACAAGGATATTCAAATCGCACAGGTTTTCCTTTTAAAGTTTTCCACTTGATAGAACAGAGCAACCATATCATAGCTACATTGCTATTTGTACAGAATCCACTGTTTCAGACAGATAGTGCCTGCAAAACTGCTGCTAGCTATAAAATGAATAAAATATCAATGCTGAGTTACAACATGCACACCAGATGTAGCCACGCTTTTTTGGAAACTATGCCCACCAACAGGAGCTACACGAGAAATTGGCCCTGAGCTCTTTCAGCTTCATAAACAGGACTCTAATTAGCACGCTGATAAATACTTCAACAACTAGCAGGCAGAGTAAGCATTCTGTGGTCTAATTTGCACAATTCTTCTGACGTCTGTGGTAGAGAATGATAAACTATATGGCTGATGCCAGGGATTCATGAACGCAATAATAACATCAACTAAACCTTATTTTAAAAATAATCTTATTACACATCAGTTTTGATTATCCTTGAAAATGATGGACAGAGATAACATTTATAAATTCTTATTCCATATAAACTTTTAGTTTTAGGTTCCTTGACCACATATCCCTTTACTAAAACCTGAAATACCAAGTACAGTAGACTGATGTGTCTAGACTTTACTGTTGCTCCTTTCTGTCAATACTTGTTGCCATACACTAGTCTTTTGCATATTCAGGAACAAGCCCAATTTGGAACAGACACAACAGTTTGATTTTATTGATACTTATCTACGTTAGGCTCTTTCAATTCACAAAGAATAAAAAGATGCACAGATTTCTTCAGGTAATATAAATTTTTGTTTAGGATTCACATGAAAGTGTCAGGAGCCATTGAAAAAAAATCTCTGCAGATACATAACCAGGCCTTGTAGAGAACAGGAACTCAGGAAGAATCCAAGATGTTCCAGCGGCCTAACAATTCTAGTAATGAATTATTCTCTCAGTTGAATTGTGCTGTCTCTGTGTAATTCTTTCTCTACTTCTGTTTCTGCTATTGACTGGGACTCAGACTGTCTCCTGGCTTCTGCTCACTCCCAGTTACTTCTGTGTCATGGCTCCTGTTTATTGCAAGTCCTCTATGTCTTTTCTTCCGTGCTACTATATCTTCTGAGTCTCTCCATTCTTTGTATTCAGGTTTCTCTGATTAGAAGGATCTAATCAGGACAGATGATGATGGTCCTAGAATGGTAAGCTTCATAGGCTGTGTAAGTCATTAATGGTTTGCTTTAGGTTGGGGGTTCTTCAAATGTAACAAAGCTATTGCGGTGAAGTGGCCCACAGCCCGGTGACACTGAATTGCAATAGAAAATCTTTGATGATATAGAAGACACCTATTTTATTTATAAGCATTGAATTGTGAGTAGACAATTCTAGGAAATTAATGAATGATATTAATAAGGTATAATGACTAAGAGGAGAGGAATGGGAAAATGTGGTCTGGGAAAAGCTAATAAAGTTAAACCTAATGCTCTTTTTATATTCTATATAAAATTGATAATAATAATATAACTTTTGAGGAAAAACTCCTTTTTAATTCTTGAAGACATTGAGGTGTTAAAATTGTCAACACTATTGTCAACCAAAAATACAGTGTATAATTATTAAATTTAGAAACACATTTGCATGAGATTGAGAATAAACTTTACCTTATCTGGCTCTCTTCTACCCCAAAGGAAGTTGGGGAGAAGTACCTGAGAATCTCATAAACTAATAGTCATAAAAATCATCTTACCAAATTTCTCATCGTATAGTTAAGTATTAAGGCTAAATGAATGGTCCAAGATCTTACAGCTTATTAATGTTTAGTGCCACAGCATATTATAAGGAATGAATTCAATGGTCTAGGAAAATATTTCCTCCATGTCTCCATATAGCCTGACGCACTACAAGTTGCATTTCTGCATACTTCGAGGGGAATCCTTTCAATTTTGAGTGATTTCTCTATCAGTTAAGACCCCCAATCAATACATCAAGTAAATGCCACAGAATTCATCTTGGTTATTGACAAATGGCTAAAATAGCTATTTACTTCTGAATTTGAATATTCACACTTATTCTCTCCTCTATTCTGTCTATATGGCACTAAAGGAACTTAAAATTATAATGCCATTTTTATATCGTTCAGATTATTTGATCTTAGTGTTAACCACAGCATTGATACAATTCATAATTACTTTTATTTTCTTGTTTACTTCAAGGGCCAAATTTGAGGTTTTGTGAAGATGCTTGCAAAGTCTTAGAGTAGAAATCAGCAGCCCTGGCTGCGAATGCCATGTCTTCTGTTTACCCTTTATTATAGACATTGCTATTTATGTCCTCTCAATTACAGTGGTGTGATTTACTTTCCTTAAGGAAGATACTCAATATCTCACACTAAGCAAACCATACAGAACATAAGAAATTACTGAGGCTGAGGAATCCTGGGGTGTAAATTATGTCCATTTAGGTGTTTTGCAGGTGGCCAGATTAAGTGAAAGAGATCTTATTCTATCACTCTCTTTGCATCCTTACAGCAGCAGCTCAGCCTTCTATTAGATTCCTGGCCCTTGAGAAAATGAAGTCAGCCTTTCATTTTTTGGTCACAATCTTAAAGTAAAATCATTTTATATATGACTTTCTAACACCTCAAGCTGGGCAAAAAAATATAAGATTTGAGGGGTAGAAAAAGAGCAATAATAATAATCTGTTACCCAAAAGGAGCAATAGTAATATAAACATGCTAGAAAATAAAACAAAACACTCTCACCCATCAAATGATCACTCTAGCCAGCAGTAGAGTTTAAAATATTTCATAGAGCCACACTAAGTAAGTAACAGTGAATTACTGGATTTGACTGTATTGGTATTCAGAGTCTCAGAATAATCTCCCTATCTCAGCTTTGCTCCACTAATGCTCGTGTTTTCAGTAAGTTATGACCAACAATCACCTAATATGTTTTGACTCTCAAACTTTTATGCAATTGGTAATGATCCTTCCAAAATGGTTTCTGTGGCCAATGAAGCTTTCACCCATAAACCATAGACTCAGGATGGAAAGGGAATGACCAATGCATTTTGTGTTTGCATTTGTACTCATTTGTATACAGACCCATAATTCCTAATGGTGCATCCTTTCATTCTCTAAATGTCACTCTTAAATGCTAGTGTAATGCATATAGTTCTGAATAATATCAAGGTGTTAAAACTAAAACTCTTGTCCTTGTCATTGGAATATTATTATATCAACTAGTTAAGAACAAAGACAGGGTTAGAAGACCCCAAACTTA
>NW_006159564.1:3359261-3384684 GCF_000334495.1 Tupaia belangeri chinensis
TCTTTCCCTTCTTTTACCCTTCTGGTAAGAAGACCATTAGTATTCAGTAGGTGCAGGAAGGCTCGTCAATGAGTGTGATAGTTCAGTAAAGCGAGGCTTATAAGGGAAGTTAGAGATAGGATCGTACTCAATGGAACCCAGTTGTGGAGAATGTGGGAGGAAAGAAGACAAGGATTCAGCCTTATCTCTTGGATACCAGGTAAGAAGGCATTGGTCATGAGCCATTCCTGTTTATGAACAGGAATCCTGCCTCAGGAAGTTGGGACTTCTCTGGGATGATCATTCAGACCTAATTGGTGCCAAAGAGTAGTCTGGAGTTGTAGCCGTTAATAATAATAACTCCACAATGAAATCTGGCATGTTTAAAGCTCTTAGTAGATGCCCAGCGCTTTGCTAAACACTCTTCCATGAACTAACTCAGTTAATTGTTATGGCAATTCTGTAGGGTTTTTTTTTTAGAATGATTTGTCTTTTATTTAATTTTACCTATTTATTTTATTTTTAATTTTGAGGAGAGAGAGAGAGAGAGAGAGAGAGAGAGAGAGAGAGAGAGAGAGAGAAGAGAGAGAGAAAGTGAGAAAGCAAGCCACCAGGTCTGGGACTTGAACCATGGTCGGTCATGTGAGAGTCCAGCACCCTTAACCACCATGCCACCTGCCTGCCCAACTGTAGCTATTTTTATTCTCATTCTAAAAATAGGGAAAATGAAGTCAAGAGAAAGGACTCAAACACATTCACATTGTCTAAACTTTTACCTAACCGTTTCAGGGATTTTGTATTTGTCCCTCAGATAAAATGCATCTCTCTCTACCTTGTTATTGCTGACAGATCAGGGGGAGGTTAGAAAGACAGAGGGGGAAGAGTGAGGTCAAAATATTCCCCCCATTTCTCTCCTTTCAGAGTCATTCAGGCTACTTTATCTCATTGTGTCTAATATTGGAGTACATGAAGAAGACATAGGCTCTAGCCAATGTGATACTTGGTTGTCACATTGTAGAAGTGTAGATAGCTGAACAGCAAGAGGACTTGATGCAGAAACTAAGAATGTGGAACAAGGAGTTCTTGAATCTCCATTGTGTATGATTATAGAGCTGAGTGAACTACAACTGCATAGCAGATAGTCACCTGGCTACGTATGTGAGGCCAGGAGATATTATGGTAATATTCTTGACATTGAGTTTGACTCTCACAGTAAGAGTCACTGAAAAAAATTTTTTCTTGCTTATTGATTGTTATATTATCTAATTGATATGACATTGTGATACAGTAGGTCTTCTAGGAATTTTGGAATGAGGAAAATCTAATCACCTTCCTGCTCTGAGAGTTAAATTTTAATTTCAATATAGTTGAGATGCTTGTAAATCTGCCAAGGAAGAAGCATATCTTCAAGGTTTACAAGACATGATAGTAACCTGCTAAAATATGGTAACAAGGACTATTTGTAAACAAAAGGATGAATCTAGGCCAACAGGTGGCTTGGTGGTTATGATGGCTGAATCCCATATGGCCTACTGCAAAGTTCAAGTCCTGGACTCAGCAGCTTCAAAAACATACTGAGTGCATGTGTGTGCATGTCCAAAATCCTAACAGAAGAGTATAGGAGAAGAGTTTGTGGTTTAGTCATCCCCATGGGGTGAGGGATGCTTTCTCACTTTTTTTCTCTCTCTCCCCCTCTGTTTCTTTCAGGTGAGCTAAAGTTCCCTGTAGCAAATAAAAATAAATAAATCAAAAATAAAATAAAATAAAGAATTAATCTATTAGGAGAGCACTAACAGCCTCCAGGACAAGGAAAAGTAAAAGTTAGGGAGTTGAGTAGGGAAGACCCAAGGTGGTATAGCCTGGTGAGTGGAGAATTTTGGCGAATGACTTTGACTAAGTCCTGCCCTTTTATCAGGACCATCCTTACTAAGAAATGATGAATTATTTAAATACTTAAATTTCCGGTTGTGTTTTTGTCAGCAACCTTTTGATTATAGTTGGAGTCCTGTATATTTTATCTTCAGGGAGATAATGTTCTGGCTAAGTTTGAAGAACCCGAATTGAGTAAATTTTATACAAAGTATTCATATACTGAAAAATCACACTGTGTTCTATAGGTATCTATAATTGTTATGAATCAATTAAAAATAAAAAGTTGATTAACTGTGGTATTTAACAGGGACTTGGAGTAAAGAATCACATTGTGGAGAGAGAAGAGTGCTATATTTTAGGACATGGGCCTTGTGTTACTTAGGGTTAGATCTCATTATTGCTATTATATTTAGATTTATATTTGTGTGTAACTTTAGGGACATTGCTTAATCTTTAAAAAAATGTGGATTATACAATGTTTACTTTATTTGGCCCTGTTGATTAAATTATATAATACATAGAAAGAGATTATGAATGATAACTAGATTATAGTATATAGTTAAAATAATTAGCTATTATTACAATCATAGCAATATTTTTTACCAGCAAATTACCCCACTTAGAGGGGCTAATGTTCTACCCACTTCTTAACATGCTATCCCTTCTTTCTTACTTTTTTTTTTTTTTTTTAAGAGAGAGATTTTTGCTCTAGAGTGCGGACACTCTCCAGAGAGAAAGAAAGCAAGAAATCACCCTCCAGGGAGAATGGCCATGACACAATCCCTTCTCCTCCATTCTCCTCTTGAAATCTTGAACATAAATTCACATGCACCTGATATAAGTTTTTAAAGTCACCAGGTCCAGGACTCAGACTGTGATCAACTATATGGGATTCCAGAGACATAACCATTACACTATCTGCTGGTCCTTACTTTTCTTAGGGACCCTTACACTTTCAAATAATATTATCTAGACTCTTTACAAAATGTATTGAAATTGATTAATAATACTATTATAAAAATAATGTACCAGCCTATTGTAAAACACCTTAAATGCATTACCAGCTTAATCTTGCCAACCGTTTATGAAGTAGGCACTACATACAGACTAATGCATACATAGCCACACAAATACATGTTTGCATATTTTTGCATGTATCAAACCATGGTATCCGAATAAAAATATTTCTCTTTATGGAAAAAGCATAAAATGAATCAGTTAGCAACTAGTATTTATCACTTTATTGAGTTTGTTATTATTATTATTATTTATTTTGTTATTGTGAATCTGCATCAGGAAGACAAAGTGCTGTATCTTTGCTGACAAAGAAGTCATCACACTCTTCAAGGCTAAGGCCCAGATACTGTATCATGGAAAAATTATTAAGGTAGTGTCATCTTGCCTCTGGATTTTGGTTATTTATTTATTATTCATCTTAATTTTTAAGAGAGATTTTTGCTATAGGACGTGGACACTTACCAGAGAGACAGAGAGATTAAAAAGTAAGAAATCACCTCCCCCTCCCAGGCAGGATGGCCACGCTGCAATCCCTTCTCCTCCATTCTCCTCTCAAGATTTTTTGGCACATATGCACATGCACTGTGGCTTAAAACTCACGCCGGGTGCGTGTGCGTGCATGCCCAAGATCTCGAGAGAATGGAGGAGAAGGGATTGCGGCATGAGAGAGAGAGAGAGAGAGAGAGAGAAGAGAGAGAGAAAGTGAGAAAGCAAGCCACCAGGTCTGGGACTTGAACCATGGTCGGTCATGTGAGAGTCCAGCACCCTTAACCACCATGCCACCTGCCTGCCCAACTGTAGCTATTTTTATTCTCATTCTAAAAATAGGGAAAATGAAGTCAAGAGAAAGGACTCAAACACATTCACATTGTCTAAACTTTTACCTAACCGTTTCAGGGATTTTGTATTTGTCCCTCAGATAAAATGCATCTCTCTCTACCTTGTTATTGCTGACAGATCAGGGGGAGGTTAGAAAGACAGAGGGGGAAGAGTGAGGTCAAAATATTCCCCCCATTTCTCTCCTTTCAGAGTCATTCAGGCTACTTTATCTCATTGTGTCTAATATTGGAGTACATGAAGAAGACATAGGCTCTAGCCAATGTGATACTTGGTTGTCACATTGTAGAAGTGTAGATAGCTGAACAGCAAGAGGACTTGATGCAGAAACTAAGAATGTGGAACAAGGAGTTCTTGAATCTCCATTGTGTATGATTATAGAGCTGAGTGAACTACAACTGCATAGCAGATAGTCACCTGGCTACGTATGTGAGGCCAGGAGATATTATGGTAATATTCTTGACATTGAGTTTGACTCTCACAGTAAGAGTCACTGAAAAAAATTTTTTCTTGCTTATTGATTGTTATATTATCTAATTGATATGACATTGTGATACAGTAGGTCTTCTAGGAATTTTGGAATGAGGAAAATCTAATCACCTTCCTGCTCTGAGAGTTAAATTTTAATTTCAATATAGTTGAGATGCTTGTAAATCTGCCAAGGAAGAAGCATATCTTCAAGGTTTACAAGACATGATAGTAACCTGCTAAAATATGGTAACAAGGACTATTTGTAAACAAAAGGATGAATCTAGGCCAACAGGTGGCTTGGTGGTTATGATGGCTGAATCCCATATGGCCTACTGCAAAGTTCAAGTCCTGGACTCAGCAGCTTCAAAAACATACTGAGTGCATGTGTGTGCATGTCCAAAATCCTAACAGAAGAGTATAGGAGAAGAGTTTGTGGTTTAGTCATCCCCATGGGGTGAGGGATGCTTTCTCACTTTTTTTCTCTCTCTCCCCCTCTGTTTCTTTCAGGTGAGCTAAAGTTCCCTGTAGCAAATAAAAATAAATAAATCAAAAATAAAATAAAATAAAGAATTAATCTATTAGGAGAGCACTAACAGCCTCCAGGACAAGGAAAAGTAAAAGTTAGGGAGTTGAGTAGGGAAGACCCAAGGTGGTATAGCCTGGTGAGTGGAGAATTTTGGCGAATGACTTTGACTAAGTCCTGCCCTTTTATCAGGACCATCCTTACTAAGAAATGATGAATTATTTAAATACTTAAATTTCCGGTTGTGTTTTTGTCAGCAACCTTTTGATTATAGTTGGAGTCCTGTATATTTTATCTTCAGGGAGATAATGTTCTGGCTAAGTTTGAAGAACCCGAATTGAGTAAATTTTATACAAAGTATTCATATACTGAAAAATCACACTGTGTTCTATAGGTATCTATAATTGTTATGAATCAATTAAAAATAAAAAGTTGATTAACTGTGGTATTTAACAGGGACTTGGAGTAAAGAATCACATTGTGGAGAGAGAAGAGTGCTATATTTTAGGACATGGGCCTTGTGTTACTTAGGGTTAGATCTCATTATTGCTATTATATTTAGATTTATATTTGTGTGTAACTTTAGGGACATTGCTTAATCTTTAAAAAAATGTGGATTATACAATGTTTACTTTATTTGGCCCTGTTGATTAAATTATATAATACATAGAAAGAGATTATGAATGATAACTAGATTATAGTATATAGTTAAAATAATTAGCTATTATTACAATCATAGCAATATTTTTTACCAGCAAATTACCCCACTTAGAGGGGCTAATGTTCTACCCACTTCTTAACATGCTATCCCTTCTTTCTTACTTTTTTTTTTTTTTTTTAAGAGAGAGATTTTTGCTCTAGAGTGCGGACACTCTCCAGAGAGAAAGAAAGCAAGAAATCACCCTCCAGGGAGAATGGCCATGACACAATCCCTTCTCCTCCATTCTCCTCTTGAAATCTTGAACATAAATTCACATGCACCTGATATAAGTTTTTAAAGTCACCAGGTCCAGGACTCAGACTGTGATCAACTATATGGGATTCCAGAGACATAACCATTACACTATCTGCTGGTCCTTACTTTTCTTAGGGACCCTTACACTTTCAAATAATATTATCTAGACTCTTTACAAAATGTATTGAAATTGATTAATAATACTATTATAAAAATAATGTACCAGCCTATTGTAAAACACCTTAAATGCATTACCAGCTTAATCTTGCCAACCGTTTATGAAGTAGGCACTACATACAGACTAATGCATACATAGCCACACAAATACATGTTTGCATATTTTTGCATGTATCAAACCATGGTATCCGAATAAAAATATTTCTCTTTATGGAAAAAGCATAAAATGAATCAGTTAGCAACTAGTATTTATCACTTTATTGAGTTTGTTATTATTATTATTATTTATTTTGTTATTGTGAATCTGCATCAGGAAGACAAAGTGCTGTATCTTTGCTGACAAAGAAGTCATCACACTCTTCAAGGCTAAGGCCCAGATACTGTATCATGGAAAAATTATTAAGGTAGTGTCATCTTGCCTCTGGATTTTGGTTATTTATTTATTATTCATCTTAATTTTTAAGAGAGATTTTTGCTATAGGACGTGGACACTTACCAGAGAGACAGAGAGATTAAAAAGTAAGAAATCACCTCCCCCTCCCAGGCAGGATGGCCACGCTGCAATCCCTTCTCCTCCATTCTCCTCTCAAGATTTTTTGGCACATATGCACATGCACTGTGGCTTAAAACTCACGCCGGGTGCGTGTGCGTGCATGCCCAAGATCTCGAGAGAATGGAGGAGAAGGGATTGCGGCATGGCCATTCCCCCTGGGAGCTGATTTCTCACTTTCTTTCTCTCTCTGTCTGTCTGGTGAGCGCATGCGCCCTACAGCAAAAACCACTCAAAGAAAGAAAAAAAAAAAAAACAGAAAAAAAGAAAGAAAGAAATAACCTCAACCTAATTTGGGAATGACTTTTATTTCAAAACTGAATTCCTAATGCAAATGCCTGAGAGAAGCCTCTATAAAACCCAATAGCATGCACAGAAGTTATGTCTTCATAATGTAAACACAGCCTAAAATTTCAGTAAAGATATAAACACAAGAGTTTAGGAACAGTCATTTGTAAATGACAGTATGATTCCTAATGCTTCATCCCTTTATTTTCCAAAAGTTGACTTCAAATTCTGCTTAATCTGTTTTTTTGACAGTTGGGCATGTTGTGTGACACCTAGAGAAGAAGTATTTTCTTTAATATTGCTGTTATGAGTAACATCTTTGTATATAAAAAAATGCCATGAGCAATGCTAATTTGAATGGCTTCTGAGCCAACATCAACCTTGCTGACACCATGGCATTACACATACCAAACCTAATCACTCTGGTAATATGATGCCTCAGTAAATCTGTGTACATTAGCGTACAGTCACATCCATTTAGCTACTCCTCATGCTACAGTATATTGACACAGAAACACATTGGCTCAGGAACAGAACAGTTCAGGCATAAATGCGTAGAGTGTGGACGTCTGTCAGTCATAATCTCTGCTAATATGATGACACTCTTTTTCTTTATCAACCCCAGTATTTTATAAATGCTATTTCAAGATCAGAAGTGTTCATTCTGAAAGAGATATTTTGTTTTCTTTATGAGACATGTACCCTTATTTTGCAAAATATTAGCTCCACTTTCAAATTTATAAAATGAATTAACTAGGTTGCAATAATTTTCTTTACAGAATGATTATATGCATGTACAAGAAACACCTATAGGACTCAAATGTCCTTCAGAGAGATACATAAAATGAAATATATGGATGAATGTTCAGAAACATGAAAACGTTTGCATTAGCAATCTTCCAGCCAATCTGGTGTCAGTAAGTACATACACTATGCCCACCTAAAACTCCAGCAAATTGGAAAGAATTAGTCTTTTCTTCTTTGCTCAAGCTGTCAATGGAAGAGGAGATAGACATACACTGGAACAGAAATAGATGACTATAATAAAATGCAGGCAAATAAGCCATGCATGTGGTATTATCAAGAAAATTACTAGTGTTCTGGTTCTTAGACCAAAAGGGAAAGTAAATAATAATAATAAACAAACAAACAAACAAACAAAAAAAAAAACCTGAGCATATGTTTCTTTAAAGTAGTCAACACTTGTTTAAGACTCTAATAGGACAAAGTCCACTTAATGTATTTTAGGGATAAGGTCACATTTTAAAGAATTTTCTGCTATATTGTGTCAGCAGAACTAAGTAAGTCAATATTATTTTGATGATAAACATTGGTAGTCCAGAACTTTCTGTCTATGTTCTAGGCATAAGCTAAGTGTTTCTGTTAACACTGAAGGTTTAGTAATGAACATACTTCCTGAAATGAAGTTGACCTGAGCTTTCTTGACTCATTTTCCCAAATTACAGGATGTAATACTTCATTAAGGACCATTCATTCTTTTGAAGAGAATGTGTGAGCAGAACTGTCATGATGGATACCAAGAGCTTAGTGTGGCTTAACTGAGCAATCAGGCAGTGGTGACAACAGGGACTCGTTTTGGTATCTTAGAGAAATGGGCAGCATCAGTGTCCCATGGGACTAATACTTCTTACTATGTCAGTAGACTACCAGGTTTCCAGATGTTGGGCAGCTGACTTTCTTGGATTACTTCTATAATATAAACAACTGATACTCAAATCCTAACTCCTGGTACCAAGAAGTTGTGTATTCCTGCTCTGACAAGGCTACTTTCTTGTTCTTTCTCTGTAAGAATGGAGACTCTCCCCAATTATACTGGGTTGTCAGGAAAATCATGATGAATTTTTGCATAGAAAAACAGAAAAATACATCTTGACTTTCCTGATGACCTAATAAAATGGTAATTCATACTGTTACATAGGATGGATTAAGAAATATGCCCTAACGCTGAGCCTAAGAAGTAGCAACCCTGAAGGAATTCTCCTGGCATGACATGATATAATTGTTAAAGTGCCTAGGAGATGGTATTTACAAAACACTTGAAATATAAAGGTTCCATGAATACCCAGAACACTCCATTGTACTGTAGTATAGTGGTTTCCAACCTTCTGCACCAGGGACTAGCCTCCTGGATGCCAGTCCCTCCACCAATGGGGGTGGGGGGTTTCGGTCCTAGGATGATCCAACTACCACATCCACCATGCACCTCATTCCCACTACTAGTGATATACAACAAAATAATCACACAATAGGATCACTCCCGAGAAAATCCAATATGTACTCTTATTTGACAGGAGGCAGAGCCCAGGTGGCAATGCAAGTGATGGAGAGTGACTGCAAACATGGAGGAAGCCTTGCTTGTCACCTGCCACTGTGGGGCTGAGAGGCAGGGGGCCACAACAGGCCATGGATCAATACCTGTCCATGGGCAGCGGTTGGGGACCTCTGCTGTGATAGAGAAAGATGTCATATGTTATTGGTTGCTTGTTAATTCTGGTGTTTAAATTCTGGAAAGAATTTACTGTAAGCAAACTGCAAGTAATAGCATATTCAGGCTATTGATAAGGAACTTTAAAATGGGGAAGAATATTGGAGATAGGGAAGGCTTTTGCATATATAAGACCAACCCACTTTAATCACTAACCACTCATGGCATAATTCCAAGTCTTATCAGCTGGATGAGCCCAGGGACAAATTAGAGAAGGGGAGAAAACATTTATAAAGGTTGGCAACTAAAAGGATTGGCTCAACAGTCCAGAGGAATCCTTCAGCATCTCAGTGCAGTAATTTTTATAATCATGGCAAAGAATGAATTTCTGATTCTGGTACTTTGTCATTCTAACAATTAAGCTTTGGGGAAGAAATTTTTTCTGATACACATGCATGATTTTGATGTCCTTTTACAATAGGTTTTCTCCATTTAGGAAATCCATATGAAGTAATGCCCAGTATAACCTAGTTATAGTGTGATGTATATACATTAATATGCCAATAAGTATTTGCATTGTTAGAAACTTGAAATTCAATGATTTCACAAGTTAAACTGTTTCCTGTAAGAGTCCTGACTGCCACTGTTAGTCTTGAGAAGTTATATTAACAACAACCAATTCCCTTTCAGTGATGATGAGAATAGCAGAGAAAAATAAAAAAGGACATACAATGCAAATATGTCTTGATTTCAACACTATGCAAGTAATTTTATATACAAGAGACTCTACATTGTACCCTCCCTCAATGATTTTCTGCACATTTATAAAGAAAAAGTAAAATAATGGTAACAGTGAGTACTGGTCCAGTTTGCCCCTTATAAAATTAAATTGCTAAAAGTAGATAATAAACATGAAAATGTTCAAAGCTTTTGTTTACATATTTAGTGAAATAGTGTAAATGCAGCAGGGAATTCCCGCCCTATTGAAGGGATGAGTTATATTGGAGGATTTATAGTTGTCTTGTGAAATGGCTTTGTAGACAGCTAGCATAGTTCAGACTAAAGCATCCACCTTTATCTCTCATGGACAATAAATGCTAAATGAGCCAAGGTCCAAATTGGCTTTTTTCACAATCTGAACTCACTGAAATATTTAATTACTAAAGCTCCACTTAATTTTGTGTTGGCGGGAGAGAGAAGAGGAAGATGAAGCTTTTTGGAACAAAAATCCATCTGCCACCAATAATAGCCTTTGTGTTTAAAAAGCAGTCAGTGACAACATGAGTTCCCATCACTGTTCTAGTTTTGTATTTTTGTTCTTTGGGAAGAAGGGCATTTAAAAACTGGACACATTATCAAATAATAATGCAATAACAATGAAATTGGACTTCTGAGGTGATAAAGGAAAAATGCAAGATGTTCAATGTAAGTCTTCCCAAGTAGGGATGAATGGATTTTGGTGATATTTAGCTTTGTAGTAATAATGACTGAAAATGTTAACATCAGTAACTTATTGCTACATAAACCACATTTGAAAAAAAGATCTCTTTGAGACAATATTACTTTGGCTGTTATTCAAATGAGCAGGAACAAATGAGGCATTTATGCAGTAATTTTTTTTCTTACTCAAATCAAGCTAAATCTCATTAAGAAATGATTCCAACAAAATGAGCTTCTGCAATTAAAAATAACTTAGATTAGAGATAATTCATTTGACAAAAAGAATATGTTCTATTTGCACTTATTTATTGTATAAAACAAAAATCAATTTTCTGTTAAGAGGCCTTCATAACTGAAGCAGGTTAGAGCTAATTAATGGAATTTTTTTTTCTGCTGAGAGGTTCTGTCATCCAACAAGGAAGTAGATAGTAAAGCCTAGATCTATGTGATTGAAAAAAATGAATTCTCTTCTGTTTTTATGATCCTCATACCGTGTATACATTTTTTCCCAGTATAACTGCAATTTGGCTGCCAACTATCTGCAAGTCAATTAGAGAAACTTTAATATGCTACTCTAAATCAAATACAGGGACAGAGTGACTCAGTGGATTAAATCAAGGACAGAAAACTGGGTAAATGCAGCACTAATCTTAGCTTTGCTTAATTATCTGTGACCTCTCGGCCATTACATTGGTCCTGGCAGCAAAATCTGTGGGTTTGCAAAAGGGATTTCTTTACCTTCGATCTTAAGCTGCTGCTACTTGGAATATGATGATAAATGATATTTCTTCAGAAGGGATATATAATTGTATTAAAATATGTTGGCACCTCTGTTGAAATCAATCGATTTTACATGTGTAGGTATATTTTGTACACTGTATTCTTTTCTATTGGTTTATTTGTCTACCTTTACACTAATACCAGTCTTTCTTACTGTAGTTTTAAAGACCAGTAAATCATCCAACTTTCTTCTTTTTCAAAATTGTTTTGCTTGTTCTAGGTTTTTGTATTTCTATATAAATTTTAGAATTAACTTGTCGATATCTGCAGAGATAAAAATCTTGTTGGGAGTATGTTTACAATCATGTTGAATCTATAAATCAATTTAGCAATAGTTAATATTTTAAGAATATATATATATATATACATATATATATATATATAATTATTTACTTGTTTGTCCTATGAATGAGAGAGAATGAGAAAGAGAAGAGAAAGAGAGAAAACCCTTAACAGGGCCCTGACACCATAATCCATCCCAATTTAGGTAACCCTGAATCGCAGGCACGCATGGGCCACGTATGCGGGGAGGTATCCAAACACAAACCAACAGCTTCTCACATGGCTCAGCTTCACAGAGTGTCACATTTCATTGCCATGCCACTGTTCATCCCCCATCATAACACTATCGAGTCAACTAATCCATGAACATGCTATATCTCTTACTTTGTTAATATCTTCTTTATTTTTTTTCCCTAACACTTTGTTTTGTGTTTTGTCATAGACAGTATGCATTTCAGAGATAGTCAGTGAGAGAGAAAGTGAGAAATCACCCCTAGGGGGAATGGTTATACTGTAATTCCTTCTCCTCCACTCTCCTCCTGGGATTTTGGGCACATATACACACGTTCCTAGCATGATTTTCAAGACTCTATGTCTGAAACTCAAATGATGGTTGGCCATGTGGAAGTCCAGTGCCTCAACCGCTAGGCCAAATACTGGCCCCTCATCTTTACTCTTTGTAAGCAATGTTTTGAGGATTTCACTGTAGCAATTTCAATTTTTTTCATTACTTTGATCCCTAAATATTTTGTATTTATGATGACATTATTGAGTTTTTAAATTTCAAATTTCAGAGATTTATTGCTTATCTGTAGAATATCATTCATTTTTTTCTATTGGTCTTCTTTATTGCGAGTTTTCTAAATTTGCTATAATTGCAATTTTTTGAGGTTTTATAAAGTATTTTCTGTGTAGATTACTATATTATATTTTCTGCAATTATAAATTACTTTAATTTTTTAATCTATGTTTTCAATATGTGTGCTGTAAGTAAGTAGTGTGGCAGATACTATCAATTAATTTTTTTTTGGGGGGGAGAGGTTTTTGCTATAGGGTGTGTGCGTTCACCAGACAGAGACAGAGAAACAGAAAGCGAGAAATCACCCCCCCACCAGGGGGGATGGCCATGCCGCAATCCCTTCTCCTCCGTTCTCCTCTCGGGGTCTTGGGCACGCACGCACATGTGCCTGGCATGAGTTTTAAGCCACTGGGTCTGAATTGCAGTCAACCACGTGGGAGTCCAGTGACATAGTCATTACGCTAACTGTCGGTCCCAATATTGATTAGTTTTTAAAATATGAAGCCAACCTTGCATTCTCTGTCATAGTGTATTATCCTTTATATATGTTGCTGGAATTGATTTCCTAATATTTGTGAGGACTTTTTGTGTCTGTTCCATGGCAGATATTGGAGTAGATTGCTATTCTTGTACTGTCACTGTTAGACTTTTGGTTTAAGGTCATACAGGATTTACAAAGTAATGAGGAAAGTTTTTCCTCTGGCTCTTTTCTAATTAAAAAATGGGATAAAATTATTAATTTTGTTTCTTAAATGTTTGATAAAATTCAGCAGGAAACTGGACTGGAGATTTTGCTTTTTGAGAAGGAGGGGTGAATGTTTAGTTCATTACATATCCAGTTGTTTTTTTTTTTTTGGAGAGATTTTTCACTAGAGGGTGCATGCGCTCGCCAGACAGACAGAGAGATACATAGAGACAGAAAGCGAGAAATCACCCCCCAAGGGGATAGTCACGCCGCAATCCCTTCTCCTCCATTCTCCTCTAGGGATCTTGGGCACGCACGCACACGCACCCGGCATGAGTTTTAAGCCACCGGGTCCTGGACGTGAACTGCGGTTGACTACGTGGGAGTGCAGCGACATAGCCATTACGCTAACTGCTGGTTCCCCATATCCAGTTTTTAAAGAAGGTTAAAGATTATTCACACTCATTATTTCTTCTCATTTCTATTTTGTTATAATGATTTCTCCAAGTAATTTCCTACTTACTTCTGTTATCAAATTTATTGTCGCAATTTTTTTCTTAATATTCTCTCACTATTTGTTTAATTCATATAAGACCTAAAGAAGTAACTATATTTTTAAGAGAGATTTTTTTGCTACAGGCAAATGTGCTCACCAGAGAGACAGAGACAGAGAGACAGAAAGTGAGAAATCACCCCCTAGGGGGGATGGCCATGCCACAATCCCTTCTTTTCTGTTCTTCTCTAGAGATTTTGCATATGCATGCACACATGCCTGATGTGAGTTTTAAGCTTCCAGATATGGGACGCAAACCACTTAACTACATGGGAGTCTAGTGACATAATCTGCTGATTCCTGTTTTTAATTTTGATAATTTATAATTTATGAAGGAGTTTTCTTTATTTATGTTATGAAGAACATATCAGTTTGGGCCAGCAGATGGTGTGGAGGTAAAAAGTGTCTGGATTCCATATGGACAACTCTGCAGTTTGAATCCTAGACCCAGTGATTTAAAAATCCCCAAATCCCAAGACGAGAATAGAGGAGAAGGGATTATGGCATGGCTATCATCCCTGGGGAGTTGTTTCTCACTTTTTCCCTCTTATTCAGGCAAGCATACATGCCTGATAACAAATACAAAAACAAAAAAAAGAATGTTTGAGTTTTATTAACATTTGCCAAGAATCAATTTTTCTACATTTTTTGCTTTCTATTTTTTAAATTTTAAATAATAATTAATTTTATTTATTATTCTTATTTTTAATTTTCTATAGGGCATGTGTGCTCAACAGAGAGAGACATCGAAGGAGAGAAAGGGAAAGTGCAAAAGTAAGCTACCAGGTCCAGGACTTGAACCACAGTGGTCCATGTGGGAGTCCAGTGCTTTAACCACCATGCCCCTATTGGCTCCTGTTTTCTATTTATTTGTGTCCTTTCCTTCCTTAGTTTCTTTCTTCTTTCCTTTCTTCATTCTTAGCAGAGGGCATGTGTCCTTCCTAGGCAAAGACAGAGACAGAAAGGAGATGGAAAAACCACTCTCTTGGGGTGTGATTATGCCTCAGTCCCTTTTCTATTTCTTCCTCTTTTCTGGATTTGGGGCATACACGCACACCTGCCCAGCATATTTTTCAACCTGCTTCTGGGTCCAGGGCTTGAACTGCTTGGTTAACCAGAGATCCAGCTCCCATAACTACCAGGCCATGCGTTGAATTCTCTCAATTTGATTTCAATTTGTTTTTATAGTTTGTTAGTAAGAATTATTAGATCATTTAAAATTGTTCTTATGTAGCTAAGGCATCTATAACTGTAAATTTCCTTCTAAATGCTATCTTAGTTGACAATATAGTTTCTTTATCCTTTGATTTAAAGTTTTCTTTAATTTCTCTGTGATTTCTACTTTGATTTAGGGGTTATTTTGATATGTATTGATTAAGCACCAAGCAATGGGATAATATATCTGACTGCTTTTTCTTTTTTTTTTTTTTTTCCTATTAGAAACTTACCTGTATTTACTATGTATACTAACAGGCTTAAAATCCCAATGTAGTATATCACTCGTGCCCTAACACAAGGATCATTAAATGTGTAACTGTGCAGAGGAATAGTGCCCACCATAGGTCCAAGGCTCATGACATGTAAACTCTGTATTCAGTGTCTGGAATGATATTGCAATGGAGACTTCCTGTGAGCTCTTCTCACTTCACCCATAGATACTCTGAAATGCAAAATCATTGTTTGAATTAGGACCATATTATTTTTTAAAATTTAGTTCTTCTGCAAGAGAGACAGAGAGAGAAGGGGGAGGGAAGAACAGTAGGGATCTTGATCCTGCATTTCACTCCCAGCTTTCAGCCAATCCCAGATCTCAGGCACATGTGTGCCCAACATATGCATGGAGCTCTCCAAACTCGAATAGGGAACTTTCCCATGTAGTATACCTCACAGAACCTCATGTTTCACTCTGCACCGACTGGCCCCCAATTAAATATCTCATCTTAATAGAGAATATATTTTTTTAATTTACATTTTAAAAATATATTGATGAGGAATCAGCAGTTGACCTAATGGTTATGTCGCTGGACACCCATGTAGCCGACTGTGGCTTGAGTCCTGGACCCGGTGGTTTAAACTCACACCAAGTATGTGTGCGTGCGTGTCCAAGATCCTGAGAGGAGAATGGAGGAGAAGGGATTGTGGCGTGGCCATACCTCCATTGCAATGGAGACTTCCTGTGAGCTCTTCTCACTTCACCCATAGATACTCTGAAATGCAAAATCATTGTTTGAATTAGGACCATATTATTTTTTAAAATTTAGTTCTTCTGCAAGAGAGACAGAGAGAGAAGGGGGAGGGAAGAACAGTAGGGATCTTGATCCTGCATTTCACTCCCAGCTTTCAGCCAATCCCAGATCTCAGGCACATGTGTGCCCAACATATGCATGGAGCTCTCCAAACTCGAATAGGGAACTTTCCCATGTAGTATACCTCACAGAACCTCATGTTTCACTCTGCACCGACTGGCCCCCAATTAAATATCTCATCTTAATAGAGAATATATTTTTTTAATTTACATTTTAAAAATATATTGATGAGGAATCAGCAGTTGACCTAATGGTTATGTCGCTGGACACCCATGTAGCCGACTGTGGCTTGAGTCCTGGACCCGGTGGTTTAAACTCACACCAAGTATGTGTGCGTGCGTGTCCAAGATCCTGAGAGGAGAATGGAGGAGAAGGGATTGTGGCGTGGCCATCCCTCCTGGGGGTTGATTTCTCACTTTCTGTCTGGCAAGCGCACATACCCTATAGCAAAAACCTCTCCTATATATATATATATACAAATGATTATTTTATTATCTAATATTTGAGCTATTTTGGTGACTATTCCATGGATACTTGCATATTCTGGATATGCTGGATATAGTGTATACTTAGAATTGCTTGATAGTGCCATTCAGTTAGTCTATATATGGAATGCCTAGTGATTTAATTATTTGTTTTATTTATTTATTTTATCCATTATTGAAAGGCTGGGTGAAAATTCTCAACCATGTTGAGGGGTTGTTTATTTCACCCTTTAGTTTTGTTTTATTCATTTTGAGATGCATTTACTAGAGTCCTATGCTTTTATCTTCCTTATAAATTGTTTCTTTTAACTTTATCATCTCTCTCTTTATCTCTTATAAAACTTTTTGAGTTTTATTAACATAGCTGTGCTAGATTTCTTAAACATTGTATTTTTATAATATTTTTCTCATTCTTTCACTTTCAATCTTTATATGGCATTTTATATAAAGTGCCTTATTTAGAGTCACTATTCATTTGGGTCTTAATTTATATCAAGGCTGACATCTCTTCCTCTTAATTGAATTGTTCTATCAATGTAATAAATTATTACTGTGTTGAGTTTATATCTATCAATTTACCATTTCTTCTTCATTTGTCCCTCTGCTTTTCTATATCTCAGGTTTTTTTTCTTTCCTGCCTTCTTTCAGGTTAATTCATATTTAGTAGTAAATTTTATTTTATTTATATTTTTATCCTTTTTTAGCTTTATACATTTTAGTTTTATTTTTATGGATTTTGCTCTAGTTGGAATAATATGTAACTTAATCATCAGATTCTATGTAAAAAGTTAATATTGTATGACTTCCCACTTTTCATTTCTTGGCTAAATTTTCTAAATTCACATTTCTTACTTGTTAACTGAATATTCTCATATCACTATAATTTTACTTACCCCTTTCATCCTTAGTATTACTATCTTCACATTGTTTTCTTAACCTTGTGTTATAAACATTAGAAGACATTCCTTTAGATTCTGTTGTTGCTATAAATTGAATGTTTGTAGCCCCCTCAAATCCATAGATGGGAATCGTAGCTTCCAGTGTGATGGTATTTGGAGATGGAGTTTTTGGAAGAGGATTAGGTCATATTTTTTCCGTAATAAGTAATTTTTAAAGTATATTTATTTATTCTATGAAAGACAGAGAAAATATATATAGAGAGAAAGGCACAGAGAGAGAGAGAAAGAGGAGAAGAGGAGAGAAAAATATCCCAGCAGGGTCTTCAGGTGTGATCTGTTCCCATCCGCAGTCAGCTAGGATCACAGGCACACATGTGTATGCCCAGTGTGGACAGGGAGACTGCAGTATATGAACCTGGGACCTTCCCACATAGCTTCAATATCACAGAATACATTGTGTTTCTTCTGCACCACTGTGGCTGGTCAAGACTGAATCATATCTGTTGACCTATCACACAGTTTCCCTCCTCAGTATCTCACAATCTCACTTCTGCAGCTACCTTGACTGTAGCTAACAATCATGGTGAATTTTTTTTTTCTTTTTCATTTCACTGATCTTTCAGTTCTAGAATTTCCAATTGGTCCTTTAATTTTTTTTTAAGTTTCAATTTTTCTTCTAGCGAATCCTTTTAGTTTATTCATTAGTATACATATTTTCCTTTAGTTCTTCGAGTATCTTTTCCATGAGTTCCTACAATGTTTGTAATAATTTTTATAACATCTTTGTTTACGTCAGCATCAAGCCTATCACAGTGCTGGTTTCTATTGACTGCCTTATTACATGATGATCACATTCTCCTATTTTTAAAATATATCTTATACATTACCCTACATTTTGGATAATTTGTTATAAAGGTTACATATTCTGTTGTCTTTCTCTCAGTGTTTTGATGTCTGTCCTAATAATTATTTATTAAATACCTTGAATTCGTATAAGCATGTTTTCCCCTTGGTTAGTGAAGAATGACAACAACATAAATGTTTTCTAAGACACCCCAACTTGTCAAGATTTACATTTCTATAAATTATATATCTACTGAGACTTTTGACAGGACTTTGTTTTTTGTTTTTTTTTTGGGGGGGGGTAAGTCTGAAGTAATTGGTAATAAACCCTTCAGTGTCTCAGTTGGATTTCCAGAGTTCTCCAAGTATTTTAAGAGGTCTTTACTCTCTGTTCCGGCCAAAGGCCATCTTCTGGCAATGTTCAATTTATAGTGTCAAGCTCTGAACTCTGTAGCAGCTATTGTTTTATATGTGTGATGAATCTCTACTTGCACATGGGCAGCCTAGCTCTTAATGAAGGACCTCCCTGGAACTTCCAAGTAGATTTCTGTTTATACCCAGCACAGCTTTTTCCTGTCTGATACTCTGGCCCTCGGGTTCCAGTTGCTTCTAGACCCTAATTTCTACCTTCTCAGTTCGATAAAGCTTCTATGTTCTCTCCGGACTCCAGCTCACTGTGCCATGGTCAAAAACCTGTCCCTAGGCAGAAAACTGGAATAATCATGGATTTCATAGTCTTTCCCGTCTCTCAAGGGTACACTATTATATTTTCTGATATCCAATGATAAAATAGAGTTACCTCATACCTTTGTTTTCAGTTTTAAATTTATTTATATCAGAAGAGATCATTCAGCGTTAGTTACTTCATCATATCTGAAAGCAAAACTCCTCTGTTTCATTTTTGAAAAGAATGCAGTATTCTCAGGACCAGCAGATGGTGTAATGGTTAACTGTGGTTCGAGTCCCAGACCAGTGGCTTAAACCTCATACCTGGAATGTATGCATGGGTGTCCAAGATCCCTAGAGGACAATGGAAGAGAAGAGATTGGGGTGTAGTCATCCCCCTGGGGATGACTTTCTTTCTCTCTCTTTCTCTCTCTTTCTTTCTCTCTATCTCTCTCTGTCTCTTGGGGGAGTGCAGATGCTCTATAGCAAAAATATCTAAATAAATAAATAAATAAACAAACAAATAAAGAATGCAGTATTGTTGCACAATTTTCCAAGTATATAAACACCTGTTTTTCTTATTCTATTACTGGGCTTATCCCTGGTATAACTTAATCTCTTTGCTGAATTTGTTCTTCCTTCCTCATGGTATTTCTATTTCTCAAGTGTATGCTAAATCTTAATTGCATGCTTGTATTGGTCAAGGTCATAAAAGGAAACCTATATCACAGTTGAAATAGAATAACAAAGAAGAGTTAATTTACAAATGGGACTTCTGGACTTAGTCCTAAAGAAAACAACTCAGTCTCTAGGATGGTATTTGTAAGACATTAAACGTTAGAATTGCTGGTGTCTGCATTTTCTGACATGTATAATGAAGAATTGAATCAGCATTCATAGATATAAGGAAAGAGAAAGATAGAGATAGAGAGAGAGAGAGAGAGAGAGAGAGAGAGAGAGAGATGGAGAAGATGGAGAGAGACAGAGACAAAGGAGAGAAACTCCTTATGTTTCACAATCTGGCTTTACTGCTATAGTACTCATGTATTTTATGCTTTTTGTTGGTTCATTTCATTGCTGATGTTGACCAAGTAATTATCCCATTTTCCCTTTAGTTAGTTTAATCTTACTGTAACTTACCCCAAGTTCTGACTAATACTGATGATAAGTACTTGAATGAAATAAAGACTAATCAAAGAGAATGTATTCAATGTGAATAGGGTAATCTAAATTTTATATCTAATATTAATTTTTTTTTTTTTTTTTTTTTTTTTTAGTTTTAGTTTGAAACTTAAGCCCTGGTACCTCCTATTTTTCTTAATGGTACTAAGACTATATAAGTGTGCCTCTGATTTTTTTTTCTTTCCTATATCCACTAAAAGGGAAATGATATCTGAGAGTTTGAATTATATAGGCCCCATATCTGTTTTTGTTCTCTTTAGATTTCTCAAATTTTAGTAAACTAAATAGAAATAAAAAGTATTTTTAGTAAGTTTGCCAATCAAGCTTTTATCGGATATTTTACAATGTGTGCACTATGGTCTGGGGCTTAGTTTGATTAAAATCTTTAAACTCATCATATGCTTTAGATGCTTATCCTAAAAGTGATTTCACTCATAATCTCGAGCAAAATGTCTATGCATCAGCTAATTAAAGAACACAGATTTTATTACTACTTATGATAAAAACAAAGGAGTGAAGGTGGTTAATGATTACAAAATTCATCACCACTAATGGAGTAAGGGACTTGTCATTTCCTGTTTGGTAGTCGAAGGTGGTTAATTATTACCCTACCTGTCTTCATACCAGATAATGAAAAGTTGGGGTAGAAGCTGCCACATAAACCATTTAACTGCTGCATGAGTTTTAAAAGGAATTATATTTGTTAATGTAAGAAAGGCATAGTGTATTCAAGTTTAACACATATTAATTAGATGTGTTTAAATAAAAACATAGAGGAGTTAAAGCTATGAATGTAGCGCTCCTTTCTTTTTAAATTTTTATTTATGTTGTTTATATGAACTGAATATTGTAATGAGATAAGAGGATGCATTAAACAAGACAGAGTCAAAGTTATAGCTTGGTTAGGGGGAGGAAAACACTGCTTTTAAAATAAGACTTACAGTGAGTGTTTATGGAACTGGATTCAGGCAAGGCTGTTGAATAACTATATGCATTTAACTCACCAAAGAGAAATAAATAATTTTGTCTGTCCTGGTGAAAAATTAGCGAATTGAAATGTATATTCAATCACTTACTACTCATGGACTTAATCAGAAAATCAGTATAAATTGAGGCTTCTGGTGTCTAATTTGTAACTAAGCTAGTTTGGTGGTAAGCAGGGAACTGGGAACTATGTCATGAGAAAACAAGTACAGGATGTACAACTGGTTTACCCGTGTTTCCCAACCTTGTGCCCTCTCTCTCTAAGTCATTTTATTTTTCCTATTTTCCCCCCACATTGTTGAACAATGAGAACAAAAGCATCTGTCTGGAAAATATACATTTATGAAAAGTTCACATAAGGCAAGTTCATTCAAGCATACTGTGTTATTTGCTTCCAAGACACTTTTTCCACTTTAGTTCCATTATTATCTCTTAGCTTGCTAGAAGCCTCAGAACTCGATTTTTAGTTGCCTTGTGCAAACGTTGGTGTATGTATGTGTGTGTGTGCTTGTGTGGATATTTGATGAGATGTGGGGGAATGTCAAGTTGAAGAGAAGAATGGTTATAGGATGATCAACTACTTTTTATTGAGTAGTTACATAATGCCAAATCCTAGGTTCCACAATTACAAGTACCCTCTTCTATCATGACCAGAAAACTTTCCTCCTGAGAACACGATATCTAATGTTCATGATGTGCTAACCTTCCCACCATTCACCACAATCACTGGTTCCTACAGCTCATTAGTTCTTACCCAAGTCTAGGTGGACTAAGACCAAAAATCTGCCTTTTGGGAAGGACACCTCTGAGGACAGGCTTCAGTTTAAACCTACAAACTACACAATGTCAGTCAGACCAGGCTCTTCATCTCCGGTTGTACTATTTAGTCAGGGTTCTCCAGAGAGACAGAACCAATGAAATATCAGCAGGTAAGAGGGAGTCAGTTCAGATGATTATGGCAGCGAAGAAGTCCCATAACAGACCATCTGCAGGTAGAGATCCTGGAATGCTAGTAGCATGACTCAGTCCAAACCTGAAAGCCTCGGAGATAGGGAAACTGATTATATAACTGAAAATTTGAAGCCAAAAGCCTGATAACCATCTTCAATATTTGTTTCCTAGGGCTTCTTGTTTGGATCGTGCCCATCCACATTGGGGTTGGGTCATCCTCACCTCTTCTACTCAGACTCACCTGTGAATCTCAGCTGGAAACATTCTACAGACACACTCAGAATGATTTTTATCAGGTTTCTAGGTATTCCTTGGTCCAGTAAAATTGACAACCCAAGTTAACCTCACATTAGCCTTCATCTGTCATTGCCTTCATCTGTTGCTAGATATCTGTGACTGGAACCCCAACTTCATTGGCCGAAATTCCTCAGCTTCCTATTCTGCCTTATCAACCTTGTTCTTCGAGAGAAAATGTGGCATGACCGGCAATTTCTTAATAAGCAATCTTCAGGAGTCTTTTGTGCATGGGCAAGAAAATGAAGAGTGGCTGCGTAGCTCAGGACAGAATGAACAAACTAGTGTTTGTAATCACTGAGTCAGACGCAGAGATAAATACGTAACTTACTTCCTTTAGTTTAGTAGCAGAAGAATGGACAGCATAAACAGGTAACATAACATGGAGTGGCTTACAGTATTGGGGCAAAAAGTGGGTGTCTAGGTGCTCTTCATGCCTGGCATCAGTGCTCACCTGGCGACACATGAAAATGGTGCTGGCCAAAGACTGAGAAGACATAGAATGTCCACTTATCTTCTGTCTCCTCTTTCCCTTCCATTTCTTTCTACATGAAACAGCCTTAGAGCAGAACCTTCAATAATTTCCCATCACTGAGACTCTCAAATCTTTTCGGTCATGGACAGGGATGAAAGCCTTTCCTTCGAAACCAGTCCTGGCCATTCTCTATTCACTCACATCACCCAAGCACATTGGCTTTCTAGGCTCGCACAAATACTAGGTAGTTTTAAGCCTGAAACTTTACATATGCCTCTGTTCACCATACTCATTCCTCACCCTTTTTAGAAGAACGGATGGTCTTTTGAAATGGAGTTTGTACATAAGGCTGATTACCAGATTGTAGGCATTTCAAGCAAGTTCTGTTCATCAAGTATAAGACATTCTTACCTAACAGCCTGGCTCAATAAGCAATTTTGCTTGCTAAATTCTTATTTGTTGAGACCTGATGTTTCCCTTAGAAACATTAGCAGGGGAAGGAGTTGAATTACCTAGGGAGAGGATTTTATTGCAGTGTCAGTATTAGTCTTTAGCTTATTGTTGACCATTTATAGCTGAAGAACTTGCTTTGCTCACATTACAGCATTGGCATATAACTTTTTAGGAACTTTGAATTTCTGACCCCTGGTTACTATGCTGTATTTTGAATAATTGTTAACTGTTACCAAATAGACAATGAGTTAATTTCATTTACTGCAACAGAAACTAAATATAAGGCTACCATTTGTCTGTTTCCCTCTAAAGAGTATGAATTTTAGGCATTATTCTACTGCTGAGAAAACTTTAAGCTATCTAAATGACTTGCTTTGGTTGTGACTGTTTCTCACATGTTGTGGACTTTCTACTCTTGTCTAAAAAAGCCAATGGCTGGGGCCAGTAGCTAGTGTACTGGTCAAAAGCACTGGATTCCCACATGGCCAACTGTGGTTTATGTCCTGGACTTGGCAGCTTGCTCTCTCCCTTTCCCTTTCTTTCTTTCTCTGGTCAAATTAAAAATAAATAAGAAATAATATTGAATGGAATTAAATAAATAAATAATTCTTTTTAAAAAAGAGTCATTGGTTATTATTCAGTAAATGTCCATCTTGGGATGGAGGGTGGGAGAGTAAGAGAATGATCAATATTGCAAAAAGTTGGTGTTTTTCTTCCAGTAATTTTAAGAGAGAGGGAGACTATCACTTTAAAAAATCTGATTGAGCAAAATGATAGGCTACCTGATGACTCCCAAGTGAGTCCAGGAGTTGTCAGGACTGCCCTCCAGGGCTCATTGATATGGGTGAGAGCAAGTGCGCTGGTCTAGATGATCAACAAAAATAGAAAATCCTGCAGGCAGCCTAGGCCAAGATTCTCTAAAGTGAGACAGAGTTAAGGCACCTTAGAATTTGCAGCCCTTCAGTACAAACTCTCATTCTCCCTTCCCTCTTGGTTGTTCTAAGAAAATATTAAGAGCAACCATAAACTCATTTAAGGAGAAAGAACACTTTTAAGAACATGCAGGGTGGGGTTGCGGGAAGGATATCACTTTGTAAGGCATCACAAAAACAAGAAATCTGTTATTAAAATACACTATAATGAAATATTCTCATAAAATCAGGAAAAGTCATCATCATATGACAATCAGGATATAAATATTAAGGTCCATTGTATTGCATTTTGGAAAAGATCGCACTGTATGTAAAAGAAAGAAGAGCTATCTTCACTGGGTGATGCTTTGCAAGAAAGGTAACTAATGGCAAATGCAGATACTGTGATATACATTATCAAATAGACTGGAAAATACACTGAAGGAGAAAGCAATAAAAACATTCTCCCAGAAAACAAAAATGAACTTCAGTGGGAACCAAATTACTAAAAATACTGTTGTTCAAGAGTAGCCTTAGAGATTTACTAGGAATTGAGCAAGTACTTTGTGAACCACTGCTTTTTAGAGGCTTTGGAGCATTGACTGACTTTTTTCTATTTGAGAAAAATAAAGTCATCTTTCCTAAATTCATTTCTCATAATGCTCAGCTCTACCTTCTTAATTTTTATTGGCTGATCAACCTCTTCCACAGTGGGTATATCTACTAGTCAAAAAAAAAAAAAATCTAAATCATCTTGCCAAAATGTGCATTGACTTCATAGAGACTAACAATAGCAACCCATTAGGCATCTTGGAACGTTATAACCATCATAACATATATAGGTGAAACGTGCCTTGTTTTGAGTGGGTGCATTTGTCAGAAATCAACAATATGAATTCTGTTCCCAGCTTAAACTAAATACGGCAAACTGAAGTCAAAGAAGAAAATAGCTGGTAAACAAATTAGCATAGATATTTGATAAGTACAAATGACACAGGTCCTTTGTTTTTAGATGGCAATATCATAAAGAAATGAGTGATTGCTACATGATTTTTATTACCCTATGTAATGCAAACTATTGGAAAATATATTAAAAACAAGTGTTGGAATGAAAATAACTTTGAATCTAACTCTTCATGGAAAATGTCTATTGGGTTGTTGGAAAGTCATGACACATTTTGCACAGAAAAACATGTCGTGACTTTTCCGACTACCCAATAGAATATACTCTTTATACAAACCACTTTACTTACTTTGTGGGTGAATATGTAGCTTTGATGAAACAAGACACGGATGACTTGGTGGTTTTAAGACAGAGCA
>NW_006159564.1:3384705-3390112 GCF_000334495.1 Tupaia belangeri chinensis
AGCAGGAATTATTTAATTTATATTGATCATAAAATACCTATTTAAAGAAATTAAATTTGAGTTTTCTTTGGACTATTTCCTGAATTAGCTCCTGTTATGTACTTTACTCTTCATTGGAAGACATACTTTGTATAGATTTTTCCAAATAATCTTAATAATTAAAAAGGTCATGTAGTTTTCATATATATGTCAAATCTTGCACTCGTTTATCTGAATTTGGCACTTTTTTCAAAAGTTTTTTGATTAACCAAGTCATACTGTGAACTCATGGTTCTCAGAATCATAAAATGCAAGGTTTTGAAGGAGTCTTAGAAATGATCAAGTCCAGGAGCTCCTAAATTTGGTTCGTTAAAAATCACAAATGACAAGCCATTTGGTTGGCATGGTGACTAAGGCAGCTGGGCCGCACATGGCTGACTACATGGTTTGAATCACGGCTCCAGCAGCTTGGAAACATGCCAGGTGGTTGTGTGTGAGTGACCAGAATCCCAAATGGAGAATAGAGGAGAAGGAATTGTGGCATAGTCATCCCCCTTGGGGAGGGGGCTGATTTCTCACTTTTACCCTTTCTCTGTCTCTCTTTCTCCAGCTAGCTCACATACTCTGTAGCAAATTAAATTTTTCAAAAATCAGAAATGCCGAATCTATTAAATTAGACTCTAGATAGACTGATATCATGTATTTTAATAACTTCTCTGAGTGATTTTGATGCAAATAATGAAAATCATTGAACATTCTACAAAAGGTTACCTTGGTTTTAGAAAAGTTCAGCAACCTACACAATGTCACAGAAATGGTCAGGACAAGTGAGAACTACAGCTGAGAACTTTTGACTGTCAGGTCCTAAGTGTTCTTCCTCAAGCATCGAAATGTTAGGTTAAAACCCAATTTATTCTCATTGAGATTGAACTAAATGTCATTGAATTTTATACTTTAAATGATTAATTTTGCTTTGTATGAATTTTTCCTAGTAAAAATAATAATTATATTTTAAAGTATTACTTTTATTTTACCGGTATATAGGCAAGTTAATTCATTGTCTAAATTAGACCCAGAGTGGAAACTACATGTTATGTCTGGCGAGAGCAACAGGTAATAGGGAAATGGTTGATATGGATCACTCAAGCTATTAAATCAGCTTTCTGGTTTATAAAATGGGGGAATGAGGATAATAATGCCATTGCTGAATTAACGATAATGTGAAACTTTGAAAAGAAGAAAAGTGTAGTGTGCCCCATATATAAGAGGTGGTCACTGCTAGTTCTGTTTGAATATGTATTAATATATACCACGTGATAAGCTTGCTTTCTCTTCTCACATTGCCTACCACAGTGTCTTACACACTACAGATGATTAATAATATATTTAGTGACACATTGATTAATAAGATACATACAGGAATCCTCACTACTTCTTTCTGGGTGGAAGAAAATTTCCTTGAAACCTCACTTTAAGAGAGAGCTCAGCAAATTCTATTTACTCCATATGTGAATGTTCTGCTTCCTTGAGTTTGATTAGGTTACAAGTTGTAAGGGCAGAGCTCATTTTTTGATAATTACAGCTTTAAATGCACCCAGATGGCTATTATAGACTGGCCATATCCAATGCATATAATAAATAATTAATCGAACAAATAAATAAATAAAAATTACAGCTCATAAAAGCTCCCCATTAACTTGCCCAGTACTAGTCCAGCTCTTGCAATTAATTTTAAACTCTCTTGTTTCTCCTTTATTAAGTAAGCTGAAATGAAATAGAAATGATATAATTGTTTTTGCTTTCTCATTTGGAGAAATACTTATGCAGGCTCAGTTCTCAGAGCACACAGAAAATTATACTAGACAATTTCCACTCAATAGACAAACAACAGAATTCTGAGCATTGATGGAAGCATACTTATTCCAGTGAAAATATATAATATATAGTAAATATTATATATATATATATATGTGTGTGTGCGTGTGTGTGTGTGTGTATATATGTATGTGTGTGCAGATGATACTATAATCCAGATTATAATTCCCTTGGATTTAGGGAAAAAATAACAATACTTATTTTTATCATTACAGAATCATTCCAGAAGAATCATTGGAATTTATTCCTAAGTGTCACTGCTTATGTGGCTTCGAGAAACTTCCTCAATATTACATCCACTTTCTTTTATTCAGGTGTGGAAAAATGCATATAGACTCACCTGCTACAGGTTCACATCTTGGGGATGACTTATATCTTTTGTTCCCAATATGGTGTCATATTGTCAGAGGATGGGATATAGGAATGCAGACATTATATTTACCAGTATGGCCTCCAGCAAAGGTACAGGATAAATAATTCTGTTTTTTCTATGTAGGCCAACAGACAGAATCCTTAGAAAAAGAGTCACAATGTGGTATAGTTTGGGAGAAAATTGCAGATATTAAGGGTGTGTGGTAGGGACATGTTTGGCAGGGACAGCTTTCCTCAGTCTTGGTTTTAAGAGCTGTGCTATAAGAAGTTGTGGGTCCTTAGGCAGGAGATACACTCTACCTGAGTTCTGACTCTGTTGACAGATCATTAGTTATCTATGTAGAAACACCTCTTTCATTCACATCGTTTGGGGTTCCTGAGTGCTTTAAATACAATTAAATGATTATTACTTTTCTAATCCAAAAATCAGTCGAGTGAATAATATCCCACATAATTGATCATAAGGGTCTTGACTTGATTAAAATGAATCATCCATGCTCACAGAAATGCCCTTATATAATTTCATTTTGCATCAGCAATGTGGCTACGTAGTGCAAAGAAAACTGAGCTAGAACTCTGGAGAGCTCATCGAGGTTCGAATCTTCTCCAATGAGCTGTGTGACCTTGGGAAAATCAACACTTTCTGAAACTGTTCTTATTTGTGGAGTGAAAGAATTGAACAACAGAAGGCCCATTATAGTTCTAATGTCCAATCTACAATTTGTAAGTGATATGACATTTCTGAGCTCTTTCTGAAGAATTTGTCTCATCAGCCTTAGGAAGAAAATAGGATACACATTTTTATTCATCTCCATATTTTTCAGAGACTTTATAAAAAATCCTGTCTCCCTGCTCTTGATGTTCTGTCCTCTTCTAGGCCACACTGTGGACAGAACAACCATGTCAGCTGGGTAACCATGATGGGCTGTACTCAGCCTCTTTTTATGTTGTTTTGCTAAAGAAGAGGCTCGTCTCAAGCAGAATGGCTAGCAACGTTAAGCATGTTAGGAAAAATAGCAAATTCATGTAAATATTGTGGTCTTCAATAAAGCCAGCATGAGGGCAGAGAACACTGTGTTGTGAGCAGATGGATTTTCTGTGTTTTTTTTTCTTAAAGTTTAGTTATTTCTTCTTAAGAGTGAGGGAGAGATAAAGTGAGTGCGAGAAAGAAGCATCCCCAACAGGGTCTGACGCTGAGACCTTCTTCCCCTAGCCTTCCTTAGCCAGCTGTGATCATGTGTTCAGGCACATGGCATATACAGATAGACTGGGGAATTGAACCTGTGATCGTCCATGTGGATCTAGCATTGACGGAGCAGCACGTTACTGCTGTGCCATCCAGCTGGCCTAATTTTCTGGTGTCTTGCATGGCTGTGAACATAGCTCTCTCTGGTGGGGAGCTGCGGGAGCCAGTCTGACACAGTTTCTCCTCACGCCTGGCAGTTGTAGAGTGCAGTGGAGCAATCAGCTCCTTGGTTATCTTCCAAGGTGAGCAAGGTCAGTTTTAAACAGCTTTGCTGTCAAGGAGCCTCATATTTTACTCGCGTCTCCTGACCTCACAAATCTTGAGGCTGGCACTGGAGCCAGCGACTCCTCGGCAGCCTGATGCCCCACAGTGACTTTTCTCCTCTCACAAACAACGCCTCATCATGCTTCTGCCAACCCATACAGGATTTTAGGGAGCAGGACAGCAATTAGTCAACGCGGCCATAATTTAAATGCAATACAAAATTTTGCTTTCACCAAGGACCCTTTTCTTCTCAGTCTCAAATTAAGCTCTCATAATGTGTGTGTCCTGTGGCAAAGAAAAAATAATAATGATGATAAATAATAAATATTTCTTTAAAAATATAAGCACTCACAAAACAAAAACTACTCTTGCAAGTCTAACCCTCATATTAGACTACAAAGCTAAGTTTTGTCAAATGATTGTTGTAAGAGAGGTTAAGATTACAGTCATTTACTTATTAGCATTTCATTTCAAATATTACCATATCAAATTGACTTAACCCTCCTAACTGTATAAACATTTAGGTTTTCTAAACTCTCATTATGTTTCTAACCCTCACTTTGTTCTTTACACAAGAAAAAAATGAACACGATCATAAATGTGTCTGTTAATGTCACCTTAAGCCAAGGAGGAGCCTGAAGATGAATGGTTCAAGAGCTGATAGATGTCCTCACAAAGAAAATCTCCAAAGTAAGACCCTTTTAGCTCCTATTTTCTTAAGTGACAGAGATGTCTCCAACTAAAATTACATCCAGCAGTTTGTTTCAAATAAACAAATTATGCAATCAACGTTATTTGCAAATAGTTCTGTGTCAATGTGCAATCGATTCTTTGAAGATATCTGCCACTAGGACAGAACCCTTTCTGGGTATGACATATTGATCTTCTGCTACTCCTTACATGTCGTTGGTATTTTCATGTCACCAGCAGGAAACTTGACATTCCATTAAAACAATCCTGAAAAAAGAATGAAAAGATCTGGTTTCTATTTTTGCTTCTGCTTCTACAACCTTGAACCCTCCATGCTGTTCACTCATATTTGCATGAATGAGACGTTGGGTGACCAACTTAGAAAGAACCGATGGTTCAAGGTTTCTAAAGTTGGTTAGTGGCAAGAGCTTGGGATAAAAGAAAGAGAATAAATAATTTTATTGTCCAATACTTGTCCAGGTGTGTTCATTTTAGCACGGTTAACACCTGGATGGATAGTGCTGAAAAGCAACTAAAGAATTTACAAGGAAAATACTTTGTAGCCTATGACGTGTTTTACAAATTTTTGGATAGATGAAGCATTATGACATTCCATATCTAATACTATGATTTATTTTACTATTTATTTTTTGCATGTAGCCAAGTAATAAATAGAATTGTGTCCTATGGTGTAGGCCCATGGGACAATTATAAACATAGCACTGTTCACCTGTGGTTTCTCTGATAGAAATAAATGAGAAAGGTAGCTATGGAACTGTGTTATAATTTAGGTGTGCAGGACCAGCTGCAGTGGTGCAAGTGTTAGCATGATTTCATGTAAGTCTGGGGCTGCATGGAAGGTCCTTGTTTGGAACCTGAACTTAACTGAATGTGCCAGTCATGGTGGTGGGCAACTGTGATCCAGACTAACTGGGAGCTAGGGCAGGCAGATTGCAATAACAATACCCTGTCAAAAAATCT
>NW_006159564.1:3391073-3393775 GCF_000334495.1 Tupaia belangeri chinensis
TTTCCCTCTCTCCCTTTTTCTTCCATTCTCTCTTTCTCACTAAAACACTAAATAAGTTTATTTGTAGACTAATAGGCTGGTAGAGAAGCACCAACAGATGTGAGTGGGACTTTACCTAAAGGATGTGATTATTCTTGCCATGACTCCACTAGAGAATCTGCATCTGTTAGAACTAAAGCCAAAACTCAGAGAATCCATCCTAGGCAGCCTTCAGAATCTGAATCTGTCTTTCTTGGTCTTATCTGTAAATATATGATGATAATCAGGACAGAGACATTATAGGTGAGTCATAGATACTTCATAAGGAGGTCTTGTCTTCATTCAAACTTTTCCACAATTATTCTTCAGTATATCTTAAAATGCAATTCTGACAGGTGGTGTTGTGGTTAAAGTGTTGGATTCCCAGTGACTGACAGCAGTTCAAGTCCCAGACGTGGCAGCTTACTTTCTCTCTCTCTCTCTCTCATCTCTCCCTCATCAAATTGAAGAATGATAATAATGATAAATAAAATCAATTCTTTATAAAAAATGCAGTCCTTGGGCCAGCTCTGTGGCCTGGAGGTTAAGGTAGGTGGATCCCACATGGCCGAATGCACAGTTTGAATCCTGGCCCTGGCAGCTTGAAAAACAAGCCAGGTACATGGACTTATTTGCCCCAAATCTCAACAGGATGGAGAAATGAAGGGGAAGGATTTGCAGTGTAAACTCATCCCACTAGAGTGACTTTCTCCTCTTTCTCTGTCTCTCTGGAAAGAGCACATGCTCTCTGGCAAATGAAAAAAAAAAAAGAAAGTTCTTATGTCAATTATTATGATAACTTATTCATTGTAGCCTTTGAGATTACATTCAAAGTATTAATCATGATACCTTCAACCCTTCTTTCTCGTATTTCAGACCACCTACTCAATATCTCCTCTTGTCCTTGGCCCTCCATATATCATTTTGTTACACTGAACTGTTTATCTTACCTTGGTGACAACATTTCTCAAGTCTCCTTGTATCTATATTTCATATTTCTTTTTTTTAAAATAAAATCTCTTATTCACATTTGTTACACGTCTCTATAGCACACAATACGGTTTTTCAAAATGTGTGTGTAGTCCTACTTTACATATTAGCTTGATTAACTCTTATTTTCTAGAATTCAGTTGCCCCTTCAGGAAAATTTCCTTAACCTTCCACCACCACTTACTGTATTATAATCACTTTGTACATAGAAACTGTATATTTTTTTCTCAGTCTACTTTTTTTTTTTTTTTAAGGTTTTTGCCATGGGGTATGTATGTATGCTTGCCAGAGAGACAGAGAGAAACTGGTGGGGAGTGAAAAATTACCCCTGGGGGGGTATGTCTATGCTTCAACCCCTTCTCCTTCATTCTCCTCTTGGGATTTCAGGCACACTTGCACAACTGCCTGGCTTGATTTTCAGGCTACCAGGTCTGAGACTCGAACTGCACTCTATCATGTGGGAGTCCTTAGCCACCATGCCACCTGCTGGCCCCCTCAGTCTACAGTGTTTAATTGTGTCTGATGCAAAGTAGGCTCGAGACAGTATCTGTTGAATGAACAGATGGGGTAAGCCAGGAGCTGAAGAATGAGGGACCTGGGTAACTTGCCTTTGAAATTGGGAAGATTTTTGGAACCAGAATCGATATCTGTTTTTTGAATAATGGTTCTTTTTTGTGTTTCCCTTTGTTAGCTGTTTTTTCTCTGTCTTGGTATTTAATGAAAACTCTTTTAAAGTTCTAGCCTCCCTAAACTGTGCTAAGAGGAACACAGAAGAGATTTTATTTGTGTTTAGATAGAACAAAGAAAGGGCACACTGTGCCTCCTGGGGCTAGTGAGACGGCGGCAGCAGTATCTGAAATGAAAGAATCCCAAGAGGAAAGCAAGGACTTCCAAGGAGAGTGGAAGAACCGCTGGGTTGGTTATTTTCTCTGTCGAAAAAGTCTGAGGTCTGAGGTTTTATTTTAATAAGGAAAATGCCATTTCCATTCAGCACCTTCGCACTTTCTCCTTTTAGCCACATTCTCCTCTCTTTTCCAGGCTGTTCAGAACTACAGAGTTGCCCAGCCCTGGCTTCCTATACATGCTGCGGTTGGGAGCCTTTCCCAGGTAGTGTCACTTAAATAGGCTTTTTCCCTGTGGGCGCTGAGTGCTTTTGGCTGAATGTACAATGCCTCAGAGGCAGGTGTCACTCCAAAATGTAATGGGCTGATAACTGCAATTGTTTTACCATCTCTTGCATTTCCATGTTTACTGTGTTCAGCTGGCACTACTCTGCTGATCGTTCTTGAGTTTTGTCGTTGAATAATTGCTACTTCTTGCCAGTGGAATCATCTGGAGGCTTGTCTGAGTTTCTCAAATGGCTGGACTTCCCTTCTTCTATACATGGACTCTGTGATTCCCCTCTATTCATGGCTTGGACGAAGAGAGCCGACTTCTTATGTGGCGGCCCGGAGCTCCAAGACCAAGCACGGAGAGACAGAAGCTGCCAGTCCTCATAAAGTCTAGATCCAGAATGGCCACGATGTCACTCTTGCTGTAAATGATTGCTAGTGGAAGCCACAGTACAGCCAGGATTCAGTGTGAAAGGGCATTATACATACGTTATGAACATCAGGAGGTATTGTCCATTGGGAATGTCTTTTTTTTTTTTTTTTTTGAGGTTTTTCACATAGAGCGGGCCTGAGCCGGCAGCA
>NW_006159564.1:3393806-3397960 GCF_000334495.1 Tupaia belangeri chinensis
CAGAGAGAGACATAGAGACAGAAAGCGAGAAATCACCCCCCAGGGGGGATGGTCACGCCGCAATCCCTTCTCCTCCATTCTCCTCTCGGGATCTTGGGCACGCACGCACACGCGCCCGGCGTGAGTTTTAAGCCACTGGGTCCAGGACACGAACCGTGGTCGACTACGTGGGAGTCCAGCAACATAGCCATTACGCTAACTGCTGGTTCCCGGGAATGTCTTTTTTAAAAGGAATTATTTATTTTAAATTTTATTTACTTGTTCATGTTGCTTGTGTAATTTTTTTTTTTTTTTTTTTTTTTTTTAACCAGAGAGAGAAAGAGACACACACACAGAGGGAAAGTGAAAAAGCAAGCCTCCAGGTCTGGGTTTTGAACAGTGGTCAGCCATCTGGGAATGTCCAGTGCCTTAACCACCACAACACTTGCTGATCTCAGGAACGTCTTTTAAGACTATCTTAGGACACTTCAATTCTAATAAACAAGTTTTTTAAAATAATTTTAAGCACCAAGACTGTGTGTGTTTTTTCCTTTTATAAAACTCTTCCTTTAAGCTTCCCATTCAAAAATTCTCTCTTTCACTCCTCATTCTTACCATCATTTCTACTTTATTACTTACTAGTCTTTATCACTGCCATTGGGTTTGCTTCCTTTGCTTCTCTTAAAAATAATGGGCAAGGGACCGGTAGGTGGCATGGTTGTTGGCTGGACTCCCACATGGCAGAACGTGGTTCAAGTCCTGGACCTGGCAGCTTGCTTTCTCACTTTCCTTCTCTCTCTCCCCCCTCCTCCATGTCTCTCTCTGGTCAGATTAAAAAAATGTTAATAAATAAAATTTAAATAAAAAAAAAACAAAGAACAAAAAATAATGGGCTAGATTCAACATCCAGGCTATGTCACTTTTTCTTGTTGATCTTCCATTGTATCTCCCCATAGGGTTCAACTGGTACTCATGTTCTTTCAGGGTTTCTCCTTTCTAGGTCTGTCTCCCTGCTGAAATGAGAAACTATGGCCTATTTTCCTTAGTAGTTCTCAGTGTCACAGTGCTCAGTAAAATGCAGTCCTTGCAATAGATGCCCATTTAGTATGAATGAGTAAATGATATGAACTTAGAGTTCTAGCATTTTTTTTAGGTAGTCATATACAGGCAAATGGAATGATATTTTCTCAGGATAACAAAAGGTAACAAGGAGGGACCAGCAGGTGGCATGGTGGTTAAGGTGCTGGACCCTCCCACATAGCCAACCATGGTTCGAATCCTGGACCCGGTGGCTTGCTTTCTCAGTTTCCTTCCCTCTCTTTCTCTCTCTCTGGTCAAATTAAAATAAGTGAATGAATAAATTAAAAAGTTCAATAAATAATTCTTTTTAAAAAAGGTAGCAAGGAAAAAGGAGGATTCTCAATGTTTCCAGTTCCTAAGTAAGATATTTTCCATTTTGTACTTGGATAATAGAGCTGGATATTGGAAAGTAATGATAATCAATATTTGCATGTGAATACAGAACACTCACTAATACTTATTTGCAATTTTGTAAATGGAATTGTTATGCCCTTTACAGCTGCAGGCTCCATGTGTTAAGAAGGGATATATGAAGGAAGTAGGGGTAAAGGACTGGATTTACAAAAATACTTGATATTGAATTGCTTTTTAATGATTCCAAAGAAACCTGTTTCTTGGAGTGTTGAGAAGATAAACTATATATCTGTATATATGAAAATGGGCTTACTTCTCTAATGTTCCATCAATAAAGGGAATTCCAGATGTATACATATGCAAGGAATATCTATGAATGTAAGACAGTCCTCAGGAATGAATCATAGCAAAGACTGAAAATCCTTTATTCTTATATTCAGGTCGTACTACAGAGATTTTTCAGTTTCTCTTCCTCAAACCAGCCTGTGTGTTTTAATAGATTTTCTGTTATTAAAATGGTATAGAAGACACAAAATTTCAGAGAAAAACAGAAAAAAATGAAAGCAAGAGGAAAGAAGAAATGGAAATGAAAAGCGTGTCAGTGACAAAATACAACTGAAACTTTTGCACCAGAATGATATGCTTATTTGTAAGATTATGTCGCCCCCTAGTAAATTAGCACAGAACTACATCTACAGAAAAGGACAGCATCAGCCTTCCGCTGAGCTCTATGTCTCTGATTAGCAAAAAAATCCTTTCCCTGAACATCTGCACAAACAAAACATGCGTGCTACCTCTGCACGCTTTTTGAGTTCTCAGTATTCAACCTCACCTCACATTTCCCGTTTATGAAGGGTTTTATGTAATGAAGACGATAGCGCACATATAGCAAACGAAAGGTGTCAAGTATTTCTCTCAGTCAATTTCTGGAAAATGATCAGTTAGAACCATGCATTATCATTTGCCAATTCTAGGTGGCTTAACATTGGCTGTTCATCAGTAAAAACATTTCGGCTTTTCTAGTTCCAGCTTTGCATTGTAAGAGTAAGCGGTCTGGTTGTAGTCTTCCTTCTTGAGGAAGCAAGGAGTCAAAGGCTTAAAAAAAAAAAAAAAAAGAAACAGAAAGCTGTACTTTTAATTTTAAATACATGCCTTTTGGTGAAGCAAGGAGTCAAAGGCTTAAAAAAAAAAAACAAACAGAAAGCTGTACTTTTAATTTTAAATCCATGCCTTTTGGTTGTTGTTGTTGTCGTTGTTATTTCGAACAGTATTTTATTTTTTTCTGCAGAAGTGGCTTGCACTTAACCCTTGTTTTTTATAAAGAACTTATTGGCTTGATAAAATGCTGCACTGGGTTTAAGGCTTGATGATTTGATTTCTGACTTAGGAGGTATCCTGACTATACTCCTTTATAGTCCTCGTTTTTTCCTCTGTGAGATGGGGATAGTAATTGTATACATGAGGGAACTTCAATTTGAGGGAAAATGGAAGTAAAATATGAGTTCACTTTGTGCAAAAAATTTTGAAATACATGCATAGTTTTTCATAATATACATTTTCCATGAACTCTTTGAAGATCTGTAGTACATCACTGGGGTTTTAGGAGGAAAAAAATAAGTAGTGTTTTCCCAGCAACTATTATTATTAATAAAATTCGAAATACATAAATTAGACATGGCAGAAACAGAGAATAGAAAGAATAGAAACTGATTCCATATTGCCACTAACAATAGATCAAAATGTTTTGACTGAAAATATAGATACAGAAAGAAGAAGCATGTATTTGAAAACTAAGAAAACATCTTTTTAAAACAATTCAATTTTATAAATTATTAAATTTTTATTTAATTTCTTATTTTTTTACATTTAATCGTTGTACATCTTTACAGAATACAAAATAAACCTTCCCAGGGATCAGCAGTTAGCATAATGGCTATGTCACTGAACTCCCATGTAGTTGACTGTGGTTTGAGTCCCGGACTCGGTGGCTTAAACACACGCCAGGCACGTATGCATGCGTGCCCAAGATCCTGAGAGGAGAATGGAGGAGAAGGGATTGCAGCATGCATGTTCACCCCCCCCCGGGGGGGGGTGATTTCTCACTTTCTGTCTCTCTGTCTCTCTCTGTCTTTCTGGTGAACGCATGTGCCCTATAGCAAAAACCTCTCCAAAATGAACCTTCCCAGCATGAATATACTGTATGTATATTAGTTTAGTCAAAGATAGTAGCATGAAATTACTAAATTTTAATAATATTAAAAATGGATTGAATTAAAATGCTTTACAAACCTTAAAAATATATCTCCATTCTTTTTTCTATAGTATCTTTCTTTCTTTTCAAAACCCACAATATTGCCACTTTTTTTAAGAACTACTTAGAATATCTTTTTTTTTTTTTTGAGAGTTTTTTGCTATAGGGCACGTGCACTCACCAGACAGACAGAGAGAGACAAAGAGACAGAAAGTGAGAAATCACCCCCCAGGGGGGATGGCCATGCTGCAATCCTTTCTCCTCCATTCTCCTCTTGGGATCTTGGGCACGCACGCACACATGCCCGGCGTGAGTTTAAGCCACTGGGTCCGAGACACAAACCGAGGTCGACTACGTGGGAGTCCAGCGACATAGCCATTATGCTAACTGCTGGTCCCTACTTTGAATATCTTGATTGAAGAAATTTCTAATGAATTATTTCATTTAACTTTACTTATTTATTAAGTTTGGCAAGAGACAGACAGGGAAA
>NW_006159564.1:3398154-3409796 GCF_000334495.1 Tupaia belangeri chinensis
GTTTGATGGTATCTAGTACTTCTCATATATTATTCTCTTTTTGGGGGGCAATTTTCTCAGTCTTCGTGGTGGATTTTTCTAGGCCAGCAATTTTCTCTTCTATGTCTGAGATTCTATTTTCTGTATGATCTAGTCTGCTTTTAATACTTTCAAGGGAGATTTTGACTTCCTGTATTATAGCCTTCATCTCTAACAATTCCATTTGATTCTTTTTGTAATTCCTCTTTTAAATCTTGCAAGAATTTTCTCACTTCCTGGAGCTCATCAGCTTCTTTCTTCTTCCTTTTCAGCAGTTCATTGTCTATCTTCTCTTCCATCTCTGTTAGCTTCACCATTATGAATGTTCTAAATTCTTTATCAGACATTTCCATGATTTCCATTGAACTGCCTGTGGATGAAGAGGAGTTATTCTTTTCCCTTGGAGGAGCGTTACTGTCTTGCTTTCCCATATTTCTTGTGGTCCTGAGGTAATTTCTAGTCATCTGATGGATGGTGTGTTTCTTCTTAATTCTTGAAGTTCAATCCTGGGATCACTAGTTCACAGGAGCCATGAGGAATCTTCTCCTGAAGGCCTGCCTCTTGCCTCTCCTGCCACTCTAGCTTGTTTACTGGAGGCTGAATTATCAGTAGGAAATCTTCATTTCTCTTTCACCCCGAGATGACTAGTTTGCAGGAGCCATGAGGAATCTTCTCCTGAAGGCCTGCCTCTCACCTGAAGCTATGCTTTAAAGAGGAGCAGAGCAACAAGATAAAAAGGAGCCTGGCTTCTTGGCACTGTGAATGTGTCATAAAAGCCTGGAGTGGAGTATTAAGTCCTAGAAATGTGAAAGTAAGATTACAGATTTTAAGTATGCTGAATGCACACTATAAGTCACTTCTTCTAGAAGACTGGTCCTTCAAGGATGCTGAAATTGAAGACTTTTTATATATACAAAAAAAAAGGGTTTTCTTAATAGATTTGGTAGGAGAATTTTATTGTGTGGGGCTTTTGGAGAGAATATCTTGCTTCTTTAAAAGAGGCTTTGGGAACCAGCAGATGACATAGGGTTACGTAGTTGGACTTCCACATAGTTGACCATAGTTTGAGTCCCAGATCGGGCACTTAACACTCAAGCTGGGCATGTGTGCATGCATGCCCAAGATCCTGAGAGGAGAATGGAGGAGAAGGGATTATGGTGTGGCCATTCCCCCTGGGGGATGATTTCTCATTTTCTGTTTCTCTGTCTCTGTCTCTCAGGCGAGTGCACATGCCGTATAGCAAAAATATCTCTTAAAAAAAAAGAGGCTTTGAAGAAATTAACTCAGGATAAATAGGCTGGCATCCAAGTTTTATGTGGAACAAAAAAAGAGCTCTACATGTAAAGGAGGGAAAAGGGAGATGGGCTGGAGATGATCATGGAATGTTGAGAGAAGCATGAAAAAGCTCATGGTTGGTGAAATGACCAAAAAAGAAAATGCTTTTTGGGAGAAGAAAAAAAAATTAGTTGAGATTTATTAAAATATTTGCTACCTAGATTACAATGTAAATCTCTTTTGTCTCTGGTAAGAGCTAACCATTATTGAATACTTTCAGTATACAGACACTATACTAAGGACTTTGCATCTATAATCTAGGTTATCCTTGTGGAAACTCTCTGAGGCAGGTACTATTACCATTATTTGTTTTCTAGATAAATAAATGGAAATATAGAGAGGGGAAAGTACTCAAAAATCATCAAGCATTTTGCTCTAACCAATATGTTCTACTAACTTTATGAAATGCTTAATAAACTATCCATTGCTAACCATTATCTCCAAAGAAGTGACATTTGGTTACATAGTCAGTTGATAAAGAGGACATAACTGGAGATACAGTTATATTTAGTTAATCAATATACATTATCATACTGAAGCTTTCCCAATAAATAAATCTGTTTAATTCAGAATTTCCTAAGTGTACTGGATCACAGAAGTAATATACTGAGCACTATTATTACCCCAAGAAGTTAGTGTTTTTCTGAGTACACTTTAAAACATTCAGGGCCAGCAGCTGGCATGGTGGTTGGGGGCTCTGACTCCCACATAGCTGACTGGGGTTCTAGTCCTGGACCTGGTGGCTTGCTTTCTTACTTTCCCTCTCTCTCTCTATAACTCTGTCTGTCTCTGGTGAAATTAAAGTAAATAAATAAATAAAGTTAAAGGAAAGAAATATGTTGACCTGGGTGTCAAGGGGCCCACAACATGTCCTGGTTCTGGTTCTTATTTGCTTATGTGGCTTTGGGAATGCCACTGCAGATTTCAGGGCTTCAAATTCTGGAGCTAATAAAATGGTGTCCTTGGATATGATGAAGATACAAACTAGTGACTCATGAGCTTGGGACTAGGCTTGTACTTGGAAAAAAGCAATAGCAGAGATGCAGATATGAAAAAGCTAGGGAGTTAAGTCTAGTTATAAATGGAAAGGGCAGAAATAGAGCCAGAAAAAATTTGTAATGAGAATTTTTTTTAATTTTCAAAAAAAAAATTCTTAATTCCAAGAGGATATGTGCACTTGCCAGAGAAACAGAGAGAGAGTGAGAGAGCACCCTATAATCGGACATAATCATACCGCAATATTTTCTGCTCTATTTCTTCATCCTGCCAGGATTTGGGACACACATCCACACACACTCACTGTGCTTTTCAGCCACTATCTAGCATTCAAACTGTGATTGGCCATGTGAGATCCAGCTCCTTTAATCACTAGTCTATGGGGGTGGCCCATTAGAGACTTTTTCTTAAGCATTTGAGCACTGATATCAAATAATAGTAGATGGGAGAGCCAGAGATGGCATAATGGTTACATCACTGGACTCCCACATGGCCAACTGTAATCTGAGTCCTGGACTTGGCAGCTTGAAACTCATGTCAGGCACATGTGCATACGTGTCCAAAATCCCAAGAGGAGAATGGAGGAGAAGGGATTGTGGCATGGCCATTTCCTTAGGGGGTGATTTCACTTTCTGTGTCTGTGTCTCTATTGAATGCAAGCACTCTATAGCAAAAATCTCAATTAAAAAAAAAAAAAAGTAGATGGTCCATAAGTTATTTATTTGGAGTTTGCATTTGTATGTCATAAATGTGGGGACATCATTGATTTCCAGGCTAACCTCAAGTCCTACCACCTTTCCTCCCAGTATCTCTCTTTAACTTGTGAACTGGACATCCAATTAGTTGTTTTCCATTTATGTAGTTTATGTAATACCTTGACAAAACTGTAAGAAATGACTCAAGCAGATTTGACAGTTGCTCTTTGACCAGGTGAACAGGTAGAGGAAGACATTCCAGGCAGAGGAAGTTGCATATGCCGAGACTAGAGAGTTAAAAATGGTGAAACAGTTTCAGTGATCTGTGAATAGCGCAGACTGGCAGAGGGTGTGTTCATGAGACTGTAGGCATGGAGGTTAATGAAGGAGAGTTACATGGGGAAGTAGCAAGAGATATAAGCTTTTGAGCATGCTCTTTTCTCAACCTTATCTCTGGTAGAGACTTATTTTGGCTGTTATAACACTGCTTTGATATCAGTTAAATAATTCTTGACATCAATTTTTTACTGTCAACAGGGTCAGCTCTTTTTAATTTTGCAATTTTATAAGAAGAAAGGATTGGAAAAGGATGGAAAAGAAACTTGTTTCCTATCTTCCTTTAAGAGAGCATCTCTATAGTCCACACCTATAACTAGTAATTTAGAGAACACATGTCTCTCAGTGGATCCACTTAGAAAAAAAGGAGGGGAAGAGGAGTGAAGGAAGGGAACAAGGCAGAAGAAAGCCACTCTATTTCTAATTCAGAAAACATGATCTCATTTAATCCTTATTACAATCCTGTGAAGTTACAGTGCAACTATTTTTATTTCACTTTGAAGAGAGGAATACCCAAAAAATAAATAACATTTCCAAGACTATGCAGTCAATGATATAATGAAACAAGAATTTGAATTCAAGCTTTTAAGACTCAAGGTCTACCTCTCTTACCAAAGGCTCTAATTAATGACACCTGTAAGGTTGAAAGTAAATAGAATCTAGCTATTATTGGAATGGTAATTATGTTCTGCTTTACATCTTAAAGTTCTAGCCCTATTCTGTTTGGACTATTGTCTTTTGGATAGGAAGATACTTTCTTATACTTTTGGTTGTGGCTATCATAAATAGTTTTTGGGAGGAGGGAAATTACTATAAAGTTTACATAATTTTTTTTAAAGTTTTGGCCTTAGGGTGTATGTGCTCTTCAGAGAGAGACAGAGAGAAGGAAAGTGAGAAATCACTGCCTAGAGAGATGGTCATGCCACAATCCTTTCTTCTACATTCTTCTCTCAGGATTTTGGGCATACACACACACACACACACACACACACACAAACCCAGAATGATTTTCAAACTGTTGGACGCAGGACTTGAACCGCATGTGGGTATCCACCATGCCACTTGTTGATTTTGCCTTGTATTTTTGAATACATAAAATTTGACACAACATAGGTAATTCTGGACTTTACATTATATTTAACTTAAGCAAAATGGGCTAACCTAAAAGGTAATAAGCCATATTCTAATATCTCTTGCAATTCTGAATTCCTTGGTTATGATAATTAGAATTTCTGTGGTAATATATTGAGAATAAAAGTCATGAGAGGGATACAGTGTCAAGATTTCCACAATACTGAAGGTGGTTTCATGGACAGTGCATGGTAAAAATTAGCATGGGTGTTCTACGGCAGAGGTAATGGCAGTACCACAAGGAATGCTTAATTGCCAAATTTTTAAGGGAAAAATAGGTTTGCTTTATTCCCCCTGGTCTTTATAAGATGTCTGATTTTTTCCAGTTGCCTGGAAAAGTAAGTTCTTATTAGGATTTAATGGAAATATAATTGAAAAAAGGGTAGGATAATTACTTCCAAAGCTACTGAAATTGAAATGGGAAAGCCATATGTAAGAGTTAACATCTTGTCTTTAAATTTTCTAATAAAATTGGTAACAGGCTGTTAAATGTTTATTAGCTTGATGTTGGTTAATCATCCTTACTGTTTCTTTTCTGGACCACAGTAAAGGCACACAAACCAAATCTACCAGCACAACAGCCCTTTAGAAGAACCTCTTTAAAATAATTTACTTAGCTTATTAACTCCCACATTTTTGAGTTCTCCAGATCACATAATTCTCCAAATGAACCAGTACCCCAACTTGTTTGCCAAAATATAAAGATGAAAAGAAAAATGAGCTCGCTTATAATACCCTCTGGGACTAATTACCCTGATCTGACGAGACTGGTTGTTAGATCTGAATTATAGTCATGAATAAGTTAGATCTTAATTAAAGTCATGTATGGGGTCCAAAAGGCAATGTCATACAGGCAAAAAAGCTGTTTTGTATTAAGGAGAAATTAGTATTATTATGCATTGTGAGAAACTGGGCTTCTGGTTAGAAACCTATCTGCTGAGACATAAAAAATTTTAGGTTCACAAAAATTAACTCACATTATTTCCTTATATATGGTTTCTTCTAAATGTTCAGTTTGGAACCAAATTAATTGTTGGGTTCCTAATACAAGTAAAATGATATATTTTTAAAATTAACTTGTCTTTGATTATTTGCTTTTACCTGCAAATTTATGGCAGCTTTAAGGTTTTGGTGAGCCTGTAGCTGGTGTGGTGGTTAAAGTACTGGACTCCCACATGAGTGACTGTGGTTCAAGTCCTGGATCTGTCGGTTTGCTTTCTCTCTCACTCTCTCTCACTCTCGTCCTTGTCTCTCTCTGGTCAAATTGAATAATAAAAATAAAATAGAATAAAATAATTCTAAAAAAAAGAGAAAGGTTTTGGTCAGGATAGATAATATAAGAGGATTTCCTGGTGGCAGAAGGTGTTGAACATTAGGCAATAACTCTGGGATAGATAATGGAATTTTCTTCTTTAGAGCTTTTAAATTTAAAAAAGATTCATCCTGAAGGCAGGGATATGAATTACAGCTATGTTTCTTGACCTATTCCTTTAAACAATGAAGATGTTCTCAATTTATCACAAGCTACCTGAAGGAATTGAGGTATGGAACGTGGACACATAAACCCCAACATTGATGGTTCCAGCTTGTTAGGACCAAGCTAAGGAGTTGTAAGACATCTATGCCAGAAGGGAACCCCAGCAGAGTTCTGGTTTCAATGAGTTGTAAGTCTTAAAGAATTGCTATGGAGGGACCGGAAGCTACTGTGTAAGAGTAGTCAGATAACAAGCCACATATGGGAGAAGATTCCAGCAGGAAACACATTTAAGTTGGTGTTTGCAAACATTTCCTTGGTGAAGGTGTGTGTGGGCACATTCTCCCATTTGGTTAGGATTTACGAGTTTACAAAATCCTCTCATATTTAAAATGGTTAGTGAATCACTAGAGCTAAATATTCCTGTTTTCTAATTGGAGAAATTGAAACAGAAATGCAGTGATTTTTGTCAAGGTCATAGAGCTAGAAAATGGTGGGGAGAGCTCTCAAATGCAAGTCTTCTGACTCTAGCATTTTTCATCTCCAACTTGTCATGTTTTTAAAGAGTTCAAAGACCTAGTTTGCTGGTAAGGGAAGTAGAAAAAGAAGTACAAACATGATCTTTCCTTAGGAGAATTCTCAAAGTAGGCAGAACAGGCCTCTTGACTGTTGGTTGGAGAGTTAGTGCTTCAATTCAATATCGTATCTACAAAGTCCAACATATAATCTCATACTGATAAGTAGCTTGAATGTACTTATATAGCTTGGGTCGTAGGCTATTAAATTCCCTTTTAAACTTTTGGCTCATAGATTCATATCCTGTGAAGGACAGATAGGATCTTAATTATCATTTAACCTCGTGCTTACATTCACACCTGAAAAAAACTGTGGCCTGAAAGTGCTATGGTTACAATCTCTCTCTCTCTTTTTTCTTTTTTTTAAGGCTTTGTCATAGGGCATGTGTGATCACTGGAGAGAGAGAGAGAGACAGTGAAAAATTAACCACCCTCCCACCCACTACGGGAGAATGCCCACACCGCAATACCTTCTCCATTCTCTTTCTCAGATTTGGAGCACACATGCACACACTCCCAGTGTGACTTTCAAGTCACTTGGTCTGGGACTAGAACTGCAGTTGGCCATGTGGGACCTCAGTGCCTTAACCACTATGCCATCTGTTGGCCCTGAGCTTGTTCTTATTAGATATATAAAAATGGAGAACTCTCAGGGGAAGTGTCTTGAATGTAAAGGTAATTTCGAAATAGAATAAAAGTCACAAAATCTTTGACCAATGTTCTTCAGCAAGTGTTAAGAAGAAAATTAGCAGGAACCAGCAGTTAGCGTAATGGCTATGTCACTGGACTCCCACGTAGTCGACCGCAGTTCGCGTCCCGGACCCAGTGGCTTAAAACTCACGCCGGGTGCGTGTGCGTACGTGCCCAAGATCCCGAGAGGAGAATGGAGGAGAAGGGATTGCGGTGTGACCATCCCCCCTGGGGAGTGATTTCTCGCTTTCTGTCTCTAATGTCTCTCTCTGTCTGGCAAGCGCACACTCCCTATAGCAAAAATCTTTCAAAAAAAAGAAGAAAATTAGCAGTTTCTTTATTAACCTTTTAACATTGTTTGTAAGGGACCAGCAGATGGTGTAATGGTTATGTCATGGAACTCCCACATAGTTGAATGCTGGTTGAGTCCTGAGCCTTGTGGCTTCAAACTCAGGCCGGGCACATGTACTTATGTGCCCAAGATCCCCAGAGGAGAATGGAGGAGAAGTGATTGCAGCAAGGCCATCCCCCCTGGGGGGTGATTTCTTGCTTTCTATCTCTCTGTCTCTCTCTCTGTCTGTCTGGCAAATACATGTGATCTGTAACAAACAAACAAAAACAAAAACAAAAACGACATTCTTTGTATATAGTAATGTTAATGTCACCATGAAATCCATTCTATATAAGTACATTCAAGCTACTTATTAGTATGAGATTATATGCTGGCCTTTGTAGATACGATATTGAATTGAAGCCCTAACTCTCCAAACCAACAGTCAAGAGGCCTGTCCTGCCTACTTTGAGAATTCTCCTAAGGAAAGATAATTGTCTTTCTTTTTCTACTTCCCTTACCAGCAAACTAGGTCTTTGAACTCTTTAAAGAAATGACAAGGGTAGGAGCCATTTGGAAGTTAAGAAAGGCCTCTGATGAGAACAATCTGACGAAGTACTGAGTCATACGGAGATCTGTTCAAAGAATGGTCAGATGAGAAACAAGGAATGGGTATTTGAAGTAAAACAGGAGTCAGCATAATTAGTCAGGGGAAAACAACTGACTGGCTGATTGTAGTGAGGAATGATTAGCACATGCTTGTGTCCTGTACCTATAAATACCAAGGACTTGTGCTTTTCTAGCCAGCTTGATGATGTTTGCTGACTGTCCTCCTGTAACCAGTTACAGATGTAAATTCCCTTCTCTAGCCTCTGACTCTTATTTCATTTATTGTTGAGAAGCAACAGCTGAATTTAGTTGGGCGATAACAGTGGTTGGAATTGATGGGTACAGATAATTTGAGGTTTGAGGATATTTATTGTACAAAAATGCCACACTTTTCTAGTTACCAGATTTCTTGATTTTTTTCCATAGCACTTTCATCAGGAATTAGTAGCCTTTTAGAGCCATATGGTAATTTGGAGATAAGTCAGTTTTCCCACTTGCATGTTTGCAAAAAGAGAAATTTAAAAATATATGTCATGCCTTTTACCATGTATTTTTTTTTTTCAATCATTCATACCTTTGAGTTTGGCCTATAGTGTACTTATTTCTTATCTGCAACCATCTTGACATGAAGTCATCCCTCAGTAATACAACATTCATGACCAGCAGATGGCAAAATGGTTACATCAGTAGAGTCCTATGTAGTTGACTACTGTTCAAGTTCTGGACCTGCTGGCTTGGAATTCACAGTGGGCATATATTCGTGTTTGCCCAAAATATTGGGGTGGGGGGTGGGGAATAGAGGAGAGGGCATTGTGGTGTGACCACCCCTCTTAGGGGATGATTTCTCACTTTCTGTCTCTCTGTGTCTCTCTGGTGAGCGCACACATCTTATAGCAAAAAATCTCCACCTCCCAAAAAAATACTAATACAACATTCATTAATGCCCTGAGTAACTTACATATGCAGTATAATTGTACCTTCCTCAGCAGTTAGAATATGAAATAAGCACATAAAGTGAACATCATATATTAAGTTGCTCTTGAAATGTCCCATAAAGTATAGCATTAAAGCAACCTGATTAAGTTTGATACAGCTAATTTTCCTTCTTGTGTTTTTGAAATGCCAGATGAAACATCTGGCTTACTTTAAAGAGTCAGATGATACAAACAAACAAAAAAGTATAGTAACTTTAAACACAACAATTAGAATAAAGACAGAACACAGGCATAATGTGGGTATGTGAAACTGAAGAGGGGAATGAGTTCCTCTTTTCAGCTCATGCTAGTGCTGGGCTGTGGATGGAGTGACTTAAATGGTGACAGAATTCACTTACTATTTACGGTTTCTCCCCTACTTTGTTTCAAAGTGCAAAGAACTGAATCAGCCAAGTGATATGTGTAGATATCACCAATTTGTTGTGTGTGCTTGCATTTTAGGCACACCAACCAACTCTTTATGTCAACAAGTATTAACCATAAAATAAATAGGAATACTGGCTCGATGTGATATTTGATGGTCATAGTGAGTCATCTGATGACTGCACTAAATACACAGTAAATTTAAAAAAAAATCTTTTGGCATCTGAAATGTTTGACAGCCTTATCACAAAATATAGTTACTCTTATGGTAGGTAGTACCTTATGAATGGTATTAACTCAAGAGTGTTAGAGAGGTTTAGTGCAAATTGCAGCAGGTATGGTTTGTGGATTTAAACATTTAGAAATTTCTCTCATCAACTACACGTACTTAAAACAGGACTCTTGGTTTGACACCAACTTGTATTCATGCTGGGATGTAGGCAGGTCGGACAGACACCTACTAGCTAGTGAGAGGGCTACTAGGAGAAAGGTCTGCAAAGGAAGAGCCCAGGTTTGCTGAACTGAAATATAGTCCTGTTTTTTATTTATTTAATTTTTTTAGAGGTTTTTGCTATAGGGCGTGTGCACTCGCCAGAAAGACCGAGAGAGAGACAGAGAGAGAGAAAGCGACAAATCACCCCCCACGGGGGATGGCCATGCCGCAATCCCTTCTCCTCCATTCTCCTCTCGGGATCGTGGGCACACACACACATGCACCCAGTGTGAGTTTAAGCCTCCGGGTCTGGGACTTGAACTGTGGTCAACAGCCTTATCACAAAATATAGTTACTCTTATGGTAGGTAGTACCTTATGAATGGTATTAACTCAAGAGTGTTAGAGAGGTTTAGTGCAAATTGCAGCAGGTATGGTTTGTGGATTTAAACATTTAGAAATTTCTCTCATCAACTACACGTACTTAAAACAGGACTCTTGGTTTGACACCAACTTGTATTCATGCTGGGATGTAGGCAGGTCGGACAGACACCTACTAGCTAGTGAGAGGGCTACTAGGAGAAAGGTCTGCAAAGGAAGAGCCCAGGTTTGCTGAACTGAAATATAGTCCTGTTTTTTATTTATTTAATTTTTTTAGAGGTTTTTGCTATAGGGCGTGTGCACTCGCCAGAAAGACCGAGAGAGAGACAGAGAGAGAGAAAGCGACAAATCACCCCCCACGGGGGATGGCCATGCCGCAATCCCTTCTCCTCCATTCTCCTCTCGGGATCGTGGGCACACACACACATGCACCCAGTGTGAGTTTAAGCCTCCGGGTCTGGGACTTGAACTGTGGTCAACTACATGGCAGTTCAGCGACATAGCCATTAGCTAACTACTGGTCCCTGTTTTTGATTTTTTAATACCAAACTCCAAAACCTACGGAAACAAAGATTTTTCTCAAAACAACCTGCTGAGAGTTCATGCAATATGGGTATGAACACTACACTATCATTTTAAAATCGGAAAAAAAAATGCTAAATTCTGAAATACACTGGACTTTTAGCAAAGTGATTATGAATTTGTGATATTTACTCATACACAGTTTCTACATTTTTCTACTAAGTTAATTTACTTTATGCCCCAGATTTGAAGTTTTGAACCTGTTCACTGTCTTTTCTGTGACATGACCTCTTCATTTATGCTAAAGTCTGTGGCTATAAAAAAGAATAAATGAGGATATTTACCCTTTTAATTTCTCCTCTAGGTTAAAATCCCTACATAGAAAGTTTTTTGATTAAATAAATTTTTCCATTGTTTTGGCCTTCCTTGGTACTTTAAGTTTGAAAAAATCAGTAGAAACAACTCAATCAGTCAGAAAAAGCAAAATGACAAGAGTTGTAGGTATGTATGGAGAACTGGGGGGCACTTGAGGTGTGGATTCACCACGGAGTGGCATGAGGCTAATGGCCTCTCTGTCACTGAGATAGCCTTCATGGCTGTAGCTCATTAAAAATCAACCAGAAACACTCTCCGCTGTCCAGTATTTCAGAGCCCTTTATTGCTTTATTTGTTCAGAGGTACATCAGGTAAATGGAGTGCTTATAATTGTAGGTGTAGTACTAGCCATTAAAGCAAATATATTTACAGCCCCTGTAATTA
>NW_006159564.1:3409843-3418034 GCF_000334495.1 Tupaia belangeri chinensis
CCCTGGATAATATGTTTACTTCAATATTTTCTCCAGTGATGCAGAATGGCTTAGAGTCCAAACATTTTCTCTTGATGATACTTTTATTTCTAGCATGACCTGCTTCTCTTTCAAGTCCAAAAAGAAAAATATATTTTTATATTTATATATATAGGACATACACAGAGTGACCGTTACATGTAATGCACTCCAAGAGCTCATTGATTTATTGATCCACAGTCACTTAAAAAAATCTATAATCTAAAAGCTAATGAAAGAAGGAAAGCACAATAAGTCTGATGTCGAGGAGAGCATGTTTAGGCATGATGTTTGAACTCGTACCCTGATGTTCTTTGGTCTTGGATATTTTTGCCCAGATCTTTCTACTGCTTAAGAATTTATGTGGAACAACTGGGCAATAGATGCTATCTAACAGAAATACTGCATTACAGCTTTCTATTTAGCAACAACATGAGCCTCTCTTGGGAGTGTTTTAAAGCTTACTTAATTAGGTCACCTTTGGGCAAATTGAGATTCAGACAAATTGAAAGGTATCTAAATTCTTTCAGATCACCTGAGTACCATTTAGTGTACTGGTATGTTAATTTGCCAAATGGAACCCCAGGGAAAGAAAATAATTAAGTCCATAAATAAAGAAAACAAGTAAATGCTTACTTATAAATGAGAATATTCTATATTTGTGTTAGATCTTTGTGGAATAGGATAGAAAATATTTGATACGAAGGAATTTTCATTATAATTCCATAACACTTTCTCCCAAAATGCTCTTCCACATCATTCTTTGCAGCAGCTTCATAGGTTACAAGGTTATTAGGGGAAATATTTTCTCTCTCATTTGTAACTGCTCATAATGATAAATATGGTGCTTTGAATAAATTGCACCCATCTGCATTATTTTGGAGCAATAGATGGCTAATCTTATTAAATCTACGTATTCTGGATTCGAGTGAAAAACAGAAATACAACTAATATGTCTTGTGAAATTGGCTTTTTAAGATAGGGCAAATCTATGAGTTTCACTTTTTAAAAAAAACTTATTTTTCCTTCCATGACAGAAAAAGAGACAGGCATTCTTACAGGGTCCTCATACTATTATCCACCCCATCTCAGTTGGTCCCGATTATAGGCACACGCACTTGCCTGATGTGCTTAGGGAGATCCCAGGAAGCTAACCTAGGACCTTTCTCGGCTGGATCTGATTGGGTTATCCTTGTGCTATGACCGGGCCCTGAGTTTCACTTTCTGATATCGTTTTCTCATTGAGAAATTATCTCTTCTTTTTTTACATGTGGTAGAGAGTATCTATGAATCTGTGTCTCACCAGTTCCTGAAAATAATGATCATGACTCAGGCTTCTCTAAATGTGTTTTGTCTTTTCCTGTCCTCAGTGGAATGGACGTTTCTTTATAACAAACTTTTCCATGATATTTAAACACATGTATGTTAAGATAAACTCTTTGTTTTAAGCTATAAACTGTAAAAATATAGGCTTGGATTAGCTAGCATTCGTCTCTCTACAAAGAGTCAGTTTGCTGGAGGGGAGAATGAGTCCAATATACTAAGAGCAACAAGAAATGGAGACAAAAGGTGGAAAGAGAACTTTTTGATCTAGCCATGTCTGAATTCAACTTTTTGACGTCCTCTATGACTCAATGAATTTCCTTTTAATTAAGCTAGTTTCAGCTGGTTTTAATTAACATGTACCTGGGACTAGCAGTTAGCATAATGGCTATGTCTCTGAATTTCCATGTAGCTGACTGTGGTTTGAGTCCTGGACCCGGTGGCTTACACTCATACTGGGCGCGTGTGCGTGTGTGCCCAAGATCCAGAGAAGAGAATGGAAGAGAAGGGATTGTGGCATGGCCATCGCCCCTGGGGGGTGATTTCTTGCTTTCTATCTTTCTGTCTGTCTCTGTCTTTTTGGCTAGTGCACGCGCCCTATAGCAAAAACCTCTCAAAAAAAAATTAACATGTACCTTAAAATATTTTGACAATAATTGTTTGGAAATGCAACTAGAACTCACCTCCTTTTTCAGAAGCTGACATTAGGCAAAGGATTATAATTTGTATGTAGATCCATACATTACTTATCACTGAGAAGTGGGAAATAAAATCCTTTCATTATATTCATCAATAGCATAATTAATAAACTAGCAGTGAAACTACATATTCCCTTTACAGTGATGGACAAAAGGATCCAGTGTGAAGTACTCTGTAAAGAACAGCTAAGTACAATAATGGTATATTTACTAACTGAATCAAATGTTATTAATTGCTTAACTAAGTACTGACTTCTATTCTCACCCATGAGAATACATCTTTTTTTCTAACACGTTTAATTTTATGTCTGCACATACGTCTACATGGTGTTTCTATTTGCTTTCGTTACCCTTTCTAATGAAAAGTCTTTTTTCAGATACTACAGTTTTTTCTAATTTCAGGGTAAGATAAAAACTTTTAACCCATCTGATTGGTTTCTGAAAGAGGATTTTTATTTGCCTTATGCTTCTAGATGTACCTTGTAAGAAGAAAGCCGTTCTCTGTAGGTGGTTTGTTTTCCTCCAGATCTTGGCTACAAACCATCCTATTTCTCTCTGTCTCCTATTCCCATGGTCAAAGCAAAAGGAAAAATAAGCCTTCATTGTAGATTAACTGTCTTGGTTATGTCAAATCTTGTATCAATTTTCTGTGCTGGAGAAAAACTTACTTTCCCAATCATTGTACGGTTACTCCATTTCCTTCTTTGAGGCTGGGACTGGTTCACCTCCTTTCCAATTTATGTTATTTTGACACACATTTTAAATGAGCATGCATGCACAGTTTTAAAAATCAGATACACATTGATTACTTGTGCCTAGTGAGTCAGCTAAAGATTTGTTAACCAAATATTCATAAATTGCAAAGTTACTTTTAAGATGCTAAATTTATTTCCAATGATTACCCATCACCATATTGCCATAGCTATTCTGTGTATTTTTCCAAATAGAATTACTTCTGAATGCAGTGTGATTCAGAGTACTCCCAATACAGCCATTTAACAATTGTTCTTTTCTTTTCTTTTTTTTTTTTTTTTTAACATTGACGAACCTGCAGCAAACTTTAGGATATATTTAAAAATGTTTATCATACCCAGTATCTAATAGATGCAATCACACAAAGGCTTTCAAGCCAATTCAAAAAGCTCAGTTTATAAGCACAAGATTATGGTCATTTATCATTAATGTTATCGTCTAGATACTGTAGTTTTGACTGAGGAAAGATTTGCAGTTCTACATCTCTCTGCCTATGGTCAGTGTTCCTCTAATAGCTTGCATTCTACCTAAGATTAGATTTATGCATTTGTTTTTGGTTCAAGGTTTCTTGCTCCCGCTGGCAAACACAGATGCTCCTTACTCCTCTCCACCTGAATGTGCACAGAATATAATTATGACAGGAACTAACATTATCTAAAATGCATTTCTGTTTATGCTTGTAGACCAAGGTCAGAACAATTAATCTGAAAGATGGTAGCTCTGTGTATTATGCCAAACAATATTTTCTCCAGGACTATGATACTATATATCACAAATAGGCAAAGTATTCATGCAAATCCTCTGCTGGCCTCTCTGTCAACCCAGGTTTACTGTCACTAAATATGAAGTTTACAGAATAAACTGCAGGGAATGCAGGTGTTTATATTGGTGAGTACTTCATGCATATGTTGAAATAATATTGTGAGGGTTAATGTTATATGTCAACCTGACTGTGCTGGGAAGTGCCTCGCTGTGAGAAATCCCAAGTCTGTGGTAAACATCCAGGCCAGCAGGTGTGGTGATGCTGAATAGCATCATGGTCAATGCCTACTCCCTACTACTGCTCAGAGCAATTTGTAATGTTGAGACAACAGGGTTGAGCCATTAAGTGTCTATAGGTAAAGGCTACCCTTTAGGTTGGTGAAGATGTAAAAATCCAGACCATTAGGGTCCTGAAGCTTAATCATTTGCAAAGGAAACTTGTGACTCTAATATCAGAAAAATAACTGATGTGTTCTTAAGAAAACAGAAAAATCATGTACAACTTCACTTACTATGAAGCATTAAACTAACTCATTTGTGAACCTGGTGATTATGTGAGCTGGATTCCACATGACTGACTGCTTGGTTTGAGTCCCAGACACACAGCCACATATGTGTATGCCCAAAATCCCAAAAGGAGAAATGAAGAAGAACTTGCAGTGTGACCACCCCCCATGGGAGTGCTTTATTGTTTTTTTTCTCTCTCTCTGGTGAGTGCACACATCCCCCGACCAAGACAAACAAACAAACAAACAAACACCTAACACCATTTTATGGAAGTCAATAAAAAACAACTATATTGAAACAACTTTTCTTTAACCTCCAACTTTTGGGGAACCAGATGGAAACAAACAAAAAATCATGGCAAATACATGGTAGTTGGTGATTAACTAGCAACATTTCAAGGGCGCTACGCTATTGCTGAAAAGTCATTGCTGCTGTCAAAAGACAGAATTACAACAAATTTAGTTATAGATTGAATTAACTTTTACTTGTGGTTTATGAATAAGGCAGTCTCTGTTCTACAAAGCATAGAGTGAGATACCCTTTAGGTTGGTGAAGATGTAAAAATCCAGACCATTAGGGTCCTGAAGCTTAATCATTTGCAAAGGAAACTTGTGACTCTAATATCAGAAAAATAACTGATGTGTTCTTAAGAAAACAGAAAAATCATGTACAACTTCACTTACTATGAAGCATTAAACTAACTCATTTGTGAACCTGGTGATTATGTGAGCTGGATTCCACATGACTGACTGCTTGGTTTGAGTCCCAGACACACAGCCACATATGTGTATGCCCAAAATCCCAAAAGGAGAAATGAAGAAGAACTTGCAGTGTGACCACCCCCCATGGGAGTGCTTTATTGTTTTTTTTCTCTCTCTCTGGTGAGTGCACACATCCCCCGACCAAGACAAACAAACAAACAAACAAACACCTAACACCATTTTATGGAAGTCAATAAAAAACAACTATATTGAAACAACTTTTCTTTAACCTCCAACTTTTGGGGAACCAGATGGAAACAAACAAAAAATCATGGCAAATACATGGTAGTTGGTGATTAACTAGCAACATTTCAAGGGCGCTATGCTATTGCTGAAAAGTCATTGCTGCTGTCAAAAGACAGAATTACAACAAATTTAGTTATAGATTGAATTAACTTTTACTTGTGGTTTATGAATAAGGCAGTCTCTGTTCTACAAAGCATAGAGTGAGAACTTCAATAAATGATGTCAGAACAATGGGTTTTGTAAGGTGGTGACAAGGAAATAGAATAGATGAGGGTATAAAGCTAATTGAGTAATATCTGGTTACTTCGTGGTACTTTTTTGGGGTAACAGTTAAAGCAGACGAGACTTCATTATTACACTGAGCTAGGTAGACCCAAATCTGTTTTCATGAAAAATTTGTTTGTTTTAGAATCTACCTGGTTCCTTAAAGTTTCCTTTTAATTGTGTAGATTTAGCATGAGTGACTCCATTTTGGTTTGAACTGGTTTGTTTGGGCCTTGGTGCGAGTGCTCAGTTCAAAACAATAATCTTCTATAACTTTTGTTTTCCACTGCTGTGGTAGGAGTGAGGGCTGGCTTGGGATCTCTCATCTCCTGCATGTCTTCCTTATCAAAGAAAGTACTCGTTGGTTGCCCTACTAAACATGAGAAGAACAGAGTATGCCTTTTAATTAGTGTTCTCCATAGCCTCTATATTGACTATAATTCAGGTTAAAATCGCTGGCAAATTAAATTAGCAGAGCAATAATCATTTGGCAGAATTGGAAGCTAATGTTTTAAAATGCTTTTGTCTTTGACAAAAATCATGGAAGTATTTGGTGAAGACAGCCAAGAGAAAAGGCCAGTCTTGTTACACTGTGAACCTTTCATTACTGGTATCTTGATCACTCCTACTCCAGCTGTCAACAAGTACCTCATCCTGTAGGGGAGAGGAGTTAGGGTTGCAGATGGTAAACATGGTGACCTGGTGGCCTTACTTTGACAGCAGGTGTGACTCTCAAAATCTGTCTTATATACATTTTTCTGTCGTGTAGATGAGATCTAAAACATATAAGATAGTCTGAAGTTGAACCAGTTAGGCGCTGTGGTATTTAAGGTGGCTGGATCCCATATAGCCTATGGCACAGTTTGAATCCAGACCCAGTGGTTTGAAAAACACACTAGGCCTGTGTACTTTGAATCCCAAAAGGAGAAATAAGAAATTGCAATATGGCTCTCCTCCCCCACCCATGCCCTCTACCCGAAAGGGGATGCTTTCTCATTCTCTCTCTCTCTCTCTCTCTCTCTCTTCAGTAAGCACACAAGTCCTATAGCAAAACAAAACAAAAAATTCTGAAGTTTGAAGATGCTTGGTATCAGTTGTAAAACCATCTTTTTAAAAATTATTTTTAAAAGCTATGATCTACATAGGCTAGATTCTGGTATTTGAGTTTTATTTTCAGCTTTGAATCTTTATTTAAAAAGCAGGTGAATCATTAGGAAAAAAAAAAATCTGTTTCAACGAGCAGAGGAATTTGATCCTGTGAGTGATTGTTGCTGTGGGATCATTTCACGCAAATTAATCTGTAAACATTTAGAAGTTAAATACCTGATGGGAGGTGAGGAAAGTGGAGAAAATTAGTCAGGTGGAGAGCAAGAAAATTACTCCCTTCTGATTAGAAAAAGATAATCATGGTATTTTCATGCAGACTAGCAGCATTATGGTTTTTCTTTAATCTTTATCACTTTTGCCTGTCTGGGAGGTGAAGGTAGTAGGGAATACTGAAGATAGAGAGGGGTACTTGCTACTTAAAGGTTTCCTGGAAATTGAAGAAACTGAATAGTTATGTCTTCATCCAAAATATATTCAGGTATCACAATGAAAAAGAAGATCAGAAGATAGAAATACACTTGTGAGGATTTTTCCCCCCAAAAGTTCATTGGAGCTTCATAGTTGCCTACAAATCCTGTTTGGGAATGAGAAATATGTATTCTACTGGGCCAACACGTGGTGTGAAGTTTTGTCGGAACTGCCAATGGTGAACAGTTCCTGAGTTGGGGGTCGAGGATTAAAGAAAACACAAGAAGACAGGATAGAAATGGGAGGACTGCCAGTCAATATCGGTCAGCCATGAGTTACAGTTATTGCTCTGTTTTATACAGAAACATTTGGCTTCCTTAAAGTGGGACTCAAAAGTCCTTGCTGAGTTTATCAGGTTGTTGTAACAATCCTTGGAACATTCTGCACGTAACAATTCAGACACCCAAGGTTAGGTCCAGACAATAACCTTGGTCTCCATCTAGCGGTCACATCCTGCACATTCCTCAAGTCTCCTTCTTGGCTCCCCACAAAGTTTAAGGCATCTGGATCCCACATGGTGGCCTGCACAGTTCGAATCTTGAACTTGGCATCTTGAGAAACATGGTGGGAACATATGTGTGCATACCCAAAATCCTGAAAGAGGAAGGGATTGTGGTATGGCCATCTCTTCTAGAGGGTACATTCTCTTTCTCTTTCTCTCTTCCACTTCTTTCTCTTTTCTCTGGTGAGCACACACGCTTTATAGCAAACATTTAAAAAATAAGAAAAATGTATTCTAGCAGTATCTGAAAGAAACCAAGAGCTACTTCCATGTGTGACAGTGATTGGGTGTTATCTATAAAAGATGCCTTCAGGAAGTCCATTTTCAGTGTACAAAAATCTAGGCCATAAATATGTACCTTCAAAAAAGTGTAGTGTGGGACCAAAAGATGGTGTAATGGTTATGTCACTGGACTCCCACATAGTTGACCATGGTTTGAGTCCTGGGCTGGTGGCTTGAAACTCATGCTGGGTGCATATACCCAGTATGTGCTCAAAATCCCAAGAGGAGAATGGAGAAGGGATTGTGGCATGGCCAACTCCCCCGGGGGGTGATTTCTTGCTTTCTGTCTCTATGTCTTTGTCTCTCTCTCTGCCTCCCTGACAAGCACATGTACCCTATAGTGTGCACTATAAAATCTCTAAAAATCTCTCTCTCTAAAATAAATAAATAAATAAATAAATAAATAAATAAATAAATAAAACATTTTTAAAAAATGTGTAGTGTTAAGCCAGTGGTACAGCCCTGTGCATAAAAAGCCTGATCCAAGTTGCCAGCTGCAG
>NW_006159564.1:3418045-3427233 GCF_000334495.1 Tupaia belangeri chinensis
AGATTGAAAACTATGTTGGGCACCTGTATTTGCCTGCCCCACTTCCCAACAGGATAGAGAAATCGAGGAAAAAGAATTGCAGCAGGGTCCACACCCAATTGGAAGATTCTCTCTCTCTTTGGCAAGTACATGCCTCTTCTGGCAATAATAAAGTATAGTGTCTGAGACTAATAATTAGTTACAATTTAGTGCTTTTCTTACTTTGGGAGTTATTTAGGGCTGAGAAGTTGCTTGAGTTGAAACTCAAAAATTTTGTTTTGCATACTTAGGCCTGTGTTTGGAGCATGGAACCATAACTAAACTGTATAGACTTATTCTAAAATTTCTAAACTTAAAATAATAATGTTTGGGTAACAGGTGGCATGAAGGTTAAGGTGGCTCGATCCTATGTAGCTGACTAAGCAGTTCAAGTCCCAGACCTAGCGGCATGTGTGCTCAAAATAATGAGAGGAGAATGGAAAAGGGATTGCACAGTGACATCCCCCGCCCCCCCTCCCAGGAGATGGGAGTGGGCGATGTCTCAATTTTCTTCTATTTGTCTCTCTGTTTCTCTTTGTCAAGCTCATGTACCCTACAGCAAACTAGATAGACAAAAAAAAAAAAAAAAATGGTGATCGTAATAGTTCTGTTCTGTATCTTGTAGTAGCTGTAATAGTTCTCTCTGTATCTTTGTTTATGGTCACATGTGATCAAATTGCATCAAACTAAACACACTCACACATATGGATCTTGAACTAGTGAGATCAGAATGAGGTCAGTCAATTGTATTGATATCAGTTTCATAAATGTACTATACCAGAGGTCCTCAAAAGGTTATGGAAACTATTCATTATGAAAAAACCATGAATGAATTTTAAAACTTTGGGTACCATACTTAAATTCCATGTTTTTTTCAAAGACCTTATTTTCCTTTTATTTTTTGCCAGAGCAGGTGTGGGCTTACCAGAGAGAGACAGAGACAGAGAAAGGAGAAAGCAACTGCTCAATGGTATACACTCATGCTATAAGCCCTTCTCTGTTTTTCCATCCTGTTGTGATTTCAGACGTGTGTGCATGGGATATTCTTGAAGCAGTCAAGGTCAAGATTTGAACTACAGCCAGCCATATGGGAGCTGTTCCTTTAAACTTTGGCTATGTGGCCAGTCCTTTTCACAGATTTTTGGAAGCCCTGTGTATTTATACAAAATGGGAAAAACTAGACAAAGCACTTACCAGAGATGTCCATATATTATATTTGACAACTGCATGAGAATCTACAAATATCTCCAAACTAAAAGTAAAATAATTGTAAATATCATAAAACACATTCTTTACTCTTACTTTTTCGAAAATTAAAATTTAAATATTGTAAAAACTCACACTTTAAAACTACTTCAGAGGCCAACAGGTGGCATGGTGGTTGAAGGACTGGACACTTCCACATGGTTGACCACGATTCTACTCCCGAACCTGGTGGCTTGCTTCTCACTTTCTCTCTCTCTCTGTCTCTCTGTGTGTGTGTGTGTGTGTGTATGTGTGTGTGTGTCTGGTCAAATAAAATAAATAAATGGATGAATGAATAAAATTAAATAAATAATTCTTTAAAAAAACTACTCTAAAAATTATGGAAGAATTTAGAATTTGCAATTGTTTCACAAAGCAGAAAGCAATAGCCTTTCACTAATAGGTCATCTCCCCATGGCTCTAACAGGAAAATCTTGAATTATTGTTATGCTCATGCACTGTGCTCATAAAATTAGGAATTTGCAACTAGCATAAATCGCTTTAAATGAATCCAACAGGACAGGGCAGCAGAACATAAAGTAGATTTTACAAAGATCTGCTATAATAGTTAATCATGGTTAATCATTTTTAAGATGTTTGCTAAATGTGGTAGACTATAGCTGCTATCGCCACAGAGGAAAATGCAGGTAACTGTGTAAGATGATGGAGTTGCTCATTTGTCTCACTGAAGTAACCTTTCTTCCACACACATATATCATAACGTCATGTTATGTATCTTAAATGTACGTGATAAATATATGGAATGCTTACTTTTCAACTAAAAAATAAATATTGGAAAAAACCTATTATGAGTGCAGTGGGAAAACTATTTCCTTTGATCATAACTGTGGATGAGCTGAATTTTGCAGAACCATTAGAGGCTTTAGAGTACATTAGAGTATATTTTCAACCAACAAAAAATAGATTTTAAAAATTAAAAATAAAATTTATTTACTTTTTTGTTTCTACTATAGCAAATGACCTTGCTAATTATGTGGGACGTTAAATATTGGGGCAACCAAGCAACTTTTATTTCCTCCTACTTAAAGATCCCTACAGAATATGCATTCATAGCCCATTCATCAACTACTTTTGAACAGCAAGTTAAGTTATATCCCAGAAAAACATAGATAGAATAGTAAATTTAAAAATGTGCTTTACTTTGGGGCTGGCAGGTGGTGTGGTAGTTTAAGGCATTGAACTCCTGCATGGTTGACTGTGGTTTGAGTTCCAGACATTGCAGCTTGGTTTTTTCCTTTTGTTCTCTCTTTGCTTCTTTCTGATGAGTACACATGCCCTAGAGCAAATCTTAAAATAATAACAAATAAAATTAATGAATAAATTTTGTTTAAAAAATGGGCTTTGTTTTAACAAAGACTTCCATGCACCTGAGAACTTTTTGTAAAAATATGTCATAATGGGAACCAGCAGTTAGCGTAATGGCTATGTCGCTGGACTCCCACGTAGTCGACCGCGGTTCGTGTCCCGGACCCGGTGGCTTAAAACTCACGCCAGGGGCGCATGTGCGTGCATGCCCAAGATCCCGAGAAGTGAATGGAGGAGAAGAGATTGCGGCGTGACCATCCCCCCTGGGGGGTGATTTCTCGCTTTCTGTCTCTATGTCTCTCTCTGTCTGTCTGGCGAGCGCACGCGCCCTACAGTGAAAATCTCTCAAAAAAAAAATATGTCATAATGACATTTACGTGTGTGTGTGTGTGTGTGTGTGTGTGTGTATATGGGGGGAAGAGATAGCACTTCATAACTATCAAATCTTGGAAGTCTACCAGAATTATAATTCTACTGTTGTTTTCTACATTTGCAGGCACTGAATCTTGGCCCAGTCTCCAGTTTGCATACATTCAAACTGTATTCCTGGCTTTTCTTCTTAGAAGTCACGACAATGATTGCCCGTTAACATCCAGTCCCCCCCAACCCAGTTCATCACCTTGACCTAGTGCTAAAGAAATATGATTTTCCAAAACTCTTATTCCCAAACCTTCTTAAGAAAACATACTTCTTCCACTGTGTATGGTGTGCATGATCTTAAGAGATAATCGTTTGGATTTTACTTACTACAAATAAAGAAGAAGAAAAAAATCTGAAGGATTATTACTGATAATAATGCAATATCTCAAAGTGAATATTTTCCAATTTAAAACCTATTCAATCTTGGAAAACTCTTGAACATAATTGTTGATCTGAGGTAATTTGTTTGAAAAGATTAGACCTGAGACATGAAGCACAATATTTCTGCACCAGGTGGTGGCACAGTGGTAAACTGTCTCTGCGAGACTGACCCACGCAGGAGGGTCCTGGGCGTGCATCTGCAGGCCTCCCAGTCACATGCGTGATCATGATCCAGTGCTGGCTGGGGTTGGGGTGGAGCATGGTGTTGAGATCTTATTGGAGGGTCTGCATTGCAGACCCTCTCTGTTTCTTTTACTCATGAAAGAAATAAATAAACTTTGGAAAAAGTGTTTAAGAATTATCTATTTAACTTTATTAATTATTATTATTATTATTATTTAATTTGATGAGAGAGAGAGAGAATGAGAAAAGAAGCCACTAGGTCCAGTACTTGTACCGTGGTCCACCATGTAGGAGCTCCTTAATGACCACACCACCTGTCAGACCAGAAAATGATTTTAAATGAAGCACATTATTACTGCATCTGTTGACATATTTGTTTAAAAGCATTTTTAGCTATAAAAATTATGCTAAATAAAGCTGGTACCTGAAAGGCAAAGTTGAGGAAATGAGAATGATGATGATTTTAATAGCTGCTGGGATAGTTTCACTTTCAGAGTCTACCTTCCTATGAAGTTTAAAAGAAAGAGTGCAGGCTTAGTTGTCAGTGCTAGAAGTGAAATAGGCACCCAGGGAAACAGTTCAGGTAGGCCACATCTTAGTTTATTTATTTGCAAAGAAGTACTATTAGCCATTTTGAACACCCAGTAAAAAGAGCTAACCTGTACTGGTTACTCACTATCTGTCAGCTTTTATATTGAGTGGTTGCATATGGATCTCACTTCATCTTCTAACTATTAGAATTCCTGTTTTAAACAGAACATTTAGGGTCACAGAAGCCCTAGTTCATAGTAAGGTTAAGAGATGGAAAAGAGACTGAAACATGCATCTCTAATTTAAAGGCCTCGTGCTTAAGATGCTGTTCTAAATGGCTTACTTTTTGTAAACTCAAAAATAATAATTACATCGCTGGACTCCCACATGGCTGAGCACAGTTCAAGTCCTGGACCTGGTGGCTTCAAGCTCACACTGGGCATGTATGTGTGCATGCCCAAGATCCCGAGAGAAGACTGGAGGAGAAGGGATTGTGACATGGCCATCCCCCTGCAGGGTGATTTCTCATTTTCTGTCTCTGTATCTCTCTCTGTCTCTCCAGTGAGTTCATGCGCTCTATAGCAAAAATCCCTCTCTTTTTTTTAAAAAAAAAAAAGAAAGAGATTCCCATAGTTTGTGGGTATCTCTTAATCCCTGTTTTATAGCTCCTAGGGAGAGTGGCTCACAGTTACTGCAAGGCATTTACAGTCTACATATGCCCAAAGTAAAATCTGCAGAATGGATAACATCACACATATGTACACACTGTGATGCTTTGATAGTAAGTGAATTCCTCAAGTTAATAAAAAACACAAGTTAATATTATTGCTGACATTAGTTTTTTTCTAATCAATAGTTTTAAAAGTACATGGTTATGGGACCAGCAGTTAGCATAATGGCTATGTCACTGGACTCCCACGTAGTCTACCGCGGTTCGAGTCCCAGACCTGGTGGCTTAAACTCACGCTGGGCGTGTGTGTGTGCATGCCCAAGATCCTAAGAGGAGAATGGAGGAGAAGGGATTGCGGCGTGACCATCCCCCCTGGGAGGTGATTTCTCGCTTTCTGTCTCTCTGTCTCTCTCTGTCTGTCTGGTGAGCGCATGAACCCTATAGCAAAAACCTCTCCAAAAAAAGAAAAAAAAAGTACATGGTTATGAGAAGCGAAAGATGTTTTCATATTGAATAGTGTCATGAAACTCAGGGTCACTACACAATTTTAGGGGTGCCATTTCCATAAGCCTTTATGTGAATAAAATCCTTTAAAGTTGAATAATGCACAAGTTGTCCCACTGTACATGCCCAAATTCAGTCTGCAAATCAACATTTTATTGAAATGAGCCTTGATAAAAAGTGAAACATTATTCATTGTATTGCTTTAGTTTATACTACCAAAAATGTACATCTGGAAATACATAGTGAAATTAATCATAAGTGAATTTCCAGAGATTAGCTCCCTATTCCAGGCAGTGGAAGGAGGAAAGAGCTAAAGGCATTTGTGTCTCCTCCCTAGTCCTCCCTAGATCTCCTTGGTCAAAGCTTAACCACATGATGCAAGGAAGGCTATAGATATTCTAGCTAAAACTTGGGTGAGGAAAGGAAGAAGGCAAGAATGGACTTAGGGAAAAAAATAGCAGTCTTTGCTAAGCATACTATTTTCTGGTTACATCTAGTATGTTTATAGAACTAAGACTAACTGGAACCATCTTTGAAGACTTTATATGTTCCTTGCATTTTAAAAAATTTCTTATATTTAATAGTGACTAGTCACAAGAATATGGCAATAATAATTGTTACAGTTTTTCACCTGAAACCAAATAATACATGTGAGTACACACTGGAAATTCTTAAAACTTCTTTTTTTCAGTAACATCTCACAGATAAAAAGAAATGCAGGGAATATGTGAATGTGTCTAGTGGGAAGAATAGACTCTCCCTTCCCCATTGCTGGAATGTACAGGAAAGGTCCATAAATCCTCATACTGCCTGAGTTTTCTAGGACTGCCTTAACAAAGCACCACGGGCTGGGTAGTTTCAGCCAGACATACTGGTTTTCTTATGAATTTAAAGGCTAGAAGTCCATGATCGAGGTGTTAGCAGGGCTGGTTTCTTTTGATGCCAAGGAGAGATCCTTGGTCTGCAGATGGTCATGTTCTCTCTGTCTTCACATGATCTCCCTTCTTGTGTGTGTGTCTAAGTACCAATCTCTCCTTTTTTTCCCCCTTCCTTCCTTCCTTCCTTTTCTTCCTTTCTTCCTTTCCTCTTCCTTCCTTTCTTCCTTTCTTCCTTTCCTTCTTTCCTTCCTTCCTTCCTTCCTTCCTTCCTTCCTTCCTTCCTTCCTTCCTTCCTTCCTTCCTTCCATTCTTCCTTCCATTCTCTTTCTTTCTTTCTTTCTTTTCCTTTCCCTTTCTCCTCTTCCCTTCCTTCCTTCCTTTCTTCCTTTCCTTCCTTCCTTCCCTTCTTTCATTTTTCTTCTTTCTTTTCCTTTCCCTTTCTCCTCTTCCCTTCCTTCCTTCCTTTCTTCCTTTCCTTCCTTCCTTCCTTCCCTTCTTTCATTTTTCTTCTTTCTTTTCCTTCCCTAGCTATGTTGAGGTAAAATTGACAAATATAAATTGTATATTTTTAAGGAGTACAACTTGATGTTTTGATATATGCATATCTTATGAAATAGTAACCTCCTTTCTTTCTTTTTGTGGTAAAAACACTTAATATCTAATCTCTTGGCAAATTTCAAATATACCTATAGTATTTTTAACTATAGTCAATGTACTATACATTACTATCTCCAGATGTATTCATCTTGCATACTTTTAACTTTGTACCATTTGACAATCTCCCCCTCCCCAGATAACCACCATTATATAATGCTATCTGCTTCTATGAGTTTGACTATTTTATACTTTGTGTGTGTACACACACACACACACACACACAAAATTATTGTATAGATCTGTATCTGGATTTTACACTAAGCATAATGTCTTTCAAGTTCCTCCATGTTATCATACATATCAAGATTTCTTTCCCTTTTAAGACGAAATATTTTATTATGTGTGTGTGTGTATATTTGTGCATGTACATGTATGTGTGTGTGTGTATAATATTTATTAATTTGTTCATCTATTGAAAGACATTTGGGTTGTTTGTACACCTTGGGACTTGAAATAATTCTGAAATAAACATGAGTACAGATATCTGTTTGAAATTCATATTTCATTTCCTTAGGATATGTACTCAGAAATGGGATTGCTAAATTATGCAGTAGTTCTGTTTTTCATGTTTTGAGAACCCTCATGCTGTTTTACACAATGACCAATTTACATTCCAACCTGCAGTGTACATAAATTCTCTTTTCTACACATCCTCATTGACACCATGTCATTTGTGTTTTTGATAGTTGCCGTCCTAATAGGCATGAAGTGATATCTCACTGAGGTTTTGATTTGCTTTTCTCTAATGATTAGTGATGTTGAGTATCTTTCATGTCTTCTGGCTATTTTTTGCTTTCTTTGAGAAATGTCTTTCAGCCATTTTTAAGAAAGTTTTATCTTTGTTTTTTTCCTTTTGTTTTTGAATTACATGAGTTCTTTACATATTCAGATTTTAACTCCCTGTTTGATGTATGGTTTGGCAATATTTTCTCTATTTTATAGGTTGTCTTCTTCCCCTGCTGATAATTTTCTTGCTGTGTAGAAGCATTTTACTCTGATGCAATCTCACTTGTCTATTTTTGGTTTTGTTGTCTATGCATTTGGTGCTACATCCAAAACATTGTTGCCAAAGCCAGTATCAAGAAGCTGGTTTCTTCTAGAAATTTTAGCTTTCATTTCTTATATTTAAGCCTTTAAGCTATTTCAAGTTAATTTCTGTATCTGGTGTAAGATAAGAGCACCATTTTATTCTTCCATCTGTGAATATCCAATTTTCTGAACACTTTTTACTGAATAGACTATCTTTTCCCCATTCTGTATGCTTGACCTCCTTGTCAAAGGTCAGTTCGCCAAAAATGTGTGATTTTATTTCTGGCTTTTCACTAGTTTATATGTATATTTTTATGATAGTACCATACTATTCTGATTACTGTAGCTTTATAATATATTTTGAAATCAGAAAGTGTGATGTGTCTAGTTTTGAACTTTTGGTTTAACATTGATTTAGCTATTCAGGGTCCTTTTGTGGTTCTATATGAATTTTCAAACTGTGCTTTGATTTCTTTAAAGATGGACAGTGAGATTTTGATAGGGACAGCATTGACTCTTTGACATTATAGACATTTTAGTAATATTATTTTTTTCAATTCATAAACATGGAATGTGTTTTTATTTCTCTGTGTATTTTTTTAAGTCTTCTTTAATGTTTTATAATTTTCAGTGTTCAACTCTTTTACCTTTTCGGATAAGTTTACTATTGACTTTTCTTTTGCTGCTATTGTAAATAAAATCAGTTTTTTTTTTTTTTACTTTTCAGATAGTTCATTGTTAGTGTATAGAAACACAAATGATTTTTGTATGTTTATTTTTGTATCCTGAAATTTTACTGCATTTATTTATTAGTTCTTACAGTTTTTTTGGTTGAGCATTTAGAGTTTTCTACATATGTAAACATGTCACTTGTAAATGGAAATAAATTAACTTTTTTCCAATTTGGTTGACTTTTATTTCATTTCCTTGTCTCATTGTTTTACCTAAGACTTCCAATACTATATTGAATAGAGATAGTGAGAGTACCATACTCTACTGGATCTTAGAAACAAAAGTAGTTTTTCTATTTATTATGTTGTTAGCTGTGCACTTTTCTGTAAGTGGCCTTTGGTGTGCTGCAGTAACTTTGTTCTTTATCTGTTTTGTTGGAAGTTTATACCATGAAAAGATGTTAAATTTCATCAAATACCTTTTCTGCATCAATTGAAATCATCATGTGATTTATATCTTTCATTCTATTAATGTAGTATGTCACATTGATTGATAATGTTGACTCATCCATGCACCTCTGAGAAAAATCCCACTTGGTCATGGTGTATAATCCTCTTAATGCGCTACTGAATTTGCTTTGTTAGTATTTTATTAAATATTTTTGCATCTATTTT
>NW_006159564.1:3427244-3456953 GCF_000334495.1 Tupaia belangeri chinensis
AATATTGGTTTGTAGTTTTACTTTCTTGGGGTGATTTTGACTTTGGCCTTAGGGTAATGCTGGGTTCATAAAACTAGTTTGAAAGTGTTCTTTTGTTTTTAGAAGGATTTTAGAAGCGTTGGTATTGGTATTGGTATTCTTCTGGTCCTGGGTTTTTGTTATTGGAAGGTTTTATGATTAGTGATTCAATTTCCTTGTTTGTTGCTGATTCATTCAGACAGGCTTTCTTTCTTTCTTCCTTTCTTCCTTTCAAGTCTTATTAAGTTGTACATTTACAGAAATGTATGCATTTATTCTAGGTTATCCAATTTATCAGAATATACTTTTTCATAGAAATTCCTTGTGATCTTTAGTATTTCTGTAATAGTCATTCTAATAGCTCTTCTTTCATGACCAATATGAATCTTTTTTTAAGTCTAGCTGTTTGTCAGTTCAGTTTATCTTTTAAAAAATGTTAATTTTGTTGATAATTTCCATTCTCTATTTCTACTCTAATCTTTATTATGTCTTTTATTAATTTTGGGTTTACTTTTTTTTCTAGTTTCTTTAGAAGTAAATATAGGTTAAATGCTTGAGATTTTTCTTTCTTAATGTAAGATTTATTGCTATAAACTTCCTTTTCATTACTTCATTTGTCATACCCTTTATGTTTTGGTATGTTGTGTTTTTGTTCATCTTGAGATATTTTAAATATCCATTTTGATTTTCTGTTTGATCCAATGGTTCTTTAAGAGTGTGTTGTTTATTTTCTATGTTTTTGTATATTTTCTGTTCTCTTCTTATTGACTCCTAGTCTCATTCCACTGTGTTAAAAAAAAAAAAGAAAAGAAAAGAAAGAATGTAGTTGATGTGATTTTCATCTTCTTAAATTTGTTAAGATTTGTTTTATAATCCAATGTGATCCGTCTTGGGGAATGATCTAGTGCTCTTGAGAAGTATGTGGATTCTTCTGCAGTTGGGTAAAAAGTTCTGTACGTTTGCTATGCCCATTTGGTTTATTTTGTTCAGCTGGCTTTTTTAAATGATATTTTTGTCCAGACATTTTATGGAAAGTGGGTATTGAAGTCTTCTATTATTACTGTACTGTGGTCAATTCTAAATTTCATTTATCACCACCTAAACTGCTACTATCCTATTTCAAGCTTTCATTATCTCTTTTACATAAAGTATAGCCAGGTCTTTCTAACTAGTTTTCATGACTTCTTCCTGTCCTTTAATTCTTTACACATCCTCTGGAGCGATCTTTTAAAAGCATAATTCTGAATTGTGGCTATATGCCGTGCAAGTATGTAAAATGTCATTGATCTGTACACTCAAGATTTTCTTGTTTTGCTTGATATAATTTTTAAATCAATTCCAATGAATGCAGAGAAAACAAATGTTGTTCAGTTGATTTTTTTTTTAATCCCTGCTCGGAGATCTTTAGTGGTAGGTAATTATACTATGAACGCTCTGCAAGTTTAATATTATGTGCATTTGTGAGCCCTCTCATTTGTCATGCTTTGTCACTTATTCTACATTGTGTTCACATTGCTCTTACTACTTTTTTTAATTTACCAAGTTAATTTTTGTCTTAGAGTCTTTTTTCCTCTGTCTCAAATGCTTCTTTTTTTTTTTTTTTCTTTAGTCACTTTTGTCCTCACTTCTTAAATTTCACTTAGTTCAGAGAAGGCTTTACTTGATCACTCCTCATTAAACAGCCCAGCTCCCTCCCTCCACAATTATTCTATTCTTTCACTGCTCCTCTTTTCCTTCACAGAGATTGCTATTTCTGGATATTATATTACATATTTATTCTTTTGATTTTTGTATTTTTTCTCTACTAATGTTTTCTCAGGACTAGCATAATGCTTAGTGGATTTTTAGTACTCAATATAGATATTCTTGGTAAATGATTTAACAAAATATGCATGTAAAACCAAAACTAAATTTAATAATCCCTTTGACAACAATTTTAAGACTATTTCTAATAAAGTTTAGGGTTTAAAGTTTTCTGTCTTTAATCTAGTTCTCCTTTTTTTTTTTTTTTGGTAGTAGAGCTTCAGCTTAAATGGAATTCGTTTCCAATTATTTGCAATTTAATCAGTTAGACTTTACTAAATTAGATAAAAAATGCTCTTGTTCTCTTATGCAATCATGTCATATCCATGCTTTTCTCTAAATTTTGGTAGTTAAATAGAGCCAATCACTTCAAAGACATTTTCAAATAAATATAATTATGCACATACAAATGTCCTTAGTTTATGTAAGCAATATGCACTCCAAAATGTGGCTTTTGATAAGGTTTAGGTGATTTTAATCTGAGTTTTTTAAAGTTTATTCCTTCAACAAGAGAAAAAAAAACAAGAGCGACATCCCCAATAGGTTTTTCTGTCAGCTGCCATAATCCACCCCCAGCCTGAGATAGCCATTTCTCCTGGAGGTCTCCAGAAGAGAACTTGGAACCTTCCCATGTGAACAGCCTGCAAAATGCTGTGTTTTGCTACTGCCTCACTGCCTAGCCTCTGACCTAATTTTAATGTATTACGGAAAGCTCCCTATTTGTAAAAATAACACTCCAAAAACTTTTGAAAAACAAACAAAAAAGTAGTTTTACGATGTCAGTGATCTGTCTCTACATTTCAGTACTTTAAAAATCTTGGGGAAACAGCCTAATTCATTTAACTTTTTTTTAATTTCTAAAAAAAAAACAATGGTTCTAACAATAATGGTAATAATAATGAAATGATCATGGGGCAATTACAAGCTGAAATAAAATAATTATGAGAGAATACATTATAAAGTGCAATACTTTTTAAATACTAGAAATTACCCTTCAATTAAAAAGAAGAAAGAATTGAAGGACTATGGTTTGAGGCATAGTGACATAACAAGAAAAGAAGTTATTTAAGCTCGAAAATAAGAATGCTATGTTTAAAATAAATGTTATAGAAACTATTTCAACCAGAAATTAATAAGTATCCCAATAAATATAATTAATAAATCTTAACAATAAAGTGAATTTTACAGTCCTTTAGTCTTTTTATAATTTTTCATTCTGGCTTAATTGATTTTTTAATTTTCTCAAGTTTATTTTCTCCATTGTGAAAACTGAAAACAAGTTACTTACCTTTCTCTTAAGAAATATTTTTCAAAATTTTACCTGGAGTTTTTAGAGATATTAACCAACAAAATCCCAAGTAGAAAAACATTATTTATTGGGGCCAGCAGGTGATGTGGTGGCTAAGGCACTGGACGACCACATGGACAACCATAGTATGAATACTGGACCTGGTGTCTTGAAAATATCCTCCTGGCACATATGCATGCATTTCCAAAATCCTGAGAGAAGAATAGAGGAGAAGTGATTACAGCATGGCCATTTCCCTCTGAGAGGTGATTTCTCACTTTCCTTCTGTCTTTCTCTGGTGACTGTGTATGCCATGACAAAGTCTAAAAAAAAAAAAAACAGAAAAAAAAAAAGGGAATAAATATCTACATGTCCCATATATCCTTTTCCTCACCAGCCTATGACTACAAATAATGCGGTCATACAGTATTTACTTTATTTACTAAAATAATGATGGCACAAGATCCCATGTTATGTAGGTCCTTGCCAGAAATGACTACTGCAGAGTAGCTCCTCCATATATTTCTGAGTTTTCTCTTAGCTGGTATTACCTGATGACTAAAACAAGACCCTCTGATTCTGTGACTTGGACATTTTTCTTGCCATTTGTCCGTGTTCTCAAAGACTCTTCTGAAATATGATCTCTGTGTGAATGATGCCACTCTATCCATCTCAGATAGGATAGCCGACCATTAACCTCTTCAAAGTCAGTCTCAGTTAGTCTCACCTGTTGGCTAAGAGCTGAAGCTTGCTGGCCCCCTACTCACTCCCACACTGCACTCACATGGCCAGGAGACCATCATCCCACTCCAGGAATTACTCAAGGTCTTTTTCACTCTTTAGAGTTCATGCCCCTCTGGCTCCTAAATATGGGCATAAGTCCCTCCTCCATCATCGTGCAAATTCCTGTCTGGCAATCTATCCCAGGATTAACTATTTGAGATGACTGATAGTTGGAATAGTCCTTCACTCTAGGGATAATTCTATCTTCACCCAACAGGTCATAAGCTTGACCTATACCTCTGATAAGGCCATTAAAATTTAACTCAAGTTTGGTAAATTTTTTGAAATAAACTATTCAGTCTTTCTTAAGGTCACTTTGTTATCTCTCTCTATCTATGTATATGTATGTATATATATATATTTTTTAAGAGAGAGATTTTTGCTGTGAGATGCATGCACTTGCCAGAGAGACAGAGAGAGACAGAGAGACAGAAAGTGAAAAATCACCCCCGGGGGAGATGGTCAAGCTGCAATCCTTTCTCTTCCAATCTCTTCTCAGGACTTTGGGCACACACACACACACACAGGCACCCAACCTGAGTTTTAAGCCACTGGGTCTGAGACTCACACCACAGTTGACTATGGGAGTCCAGCAACATAACCATCATGCCATCCACTGGCTCCACTTTGCTACTTGCATTCATTTAGACTGTTATTAGATATGTTTAAAACTTTTTAAAGTTTGAGCTGAATGTGGCTAATAAATCTTTGCAATGAAATTTTGTTGGAGGTACAGGTAATTGAGTAATATTGTATAGTGTAACTAAGATTCTTTAAAATTTAACTATAGGCAATAACTCATATCTACTGATCTCTAACTTTTTACTCATCATTAAAGCATATGGTTATAATTTAGTGATCACATCAGATGACTTCAAGAGCAGCAAACTTTAACTTGCCAATTTGTCTAAGAAAATACACATTGTAAGCATACGTATTCAGAAATATGGAATATTATTTGACATAAGGGTGCATACGTAATGTATAATTATTGTCTTTAAGGGCTACAAGTTCTCATAGGAGGTACTAGTCTCTCCTGAAAACAAATCTTGTGTTCAAGTGCTCTTTGTTCTTAGCACTCTGCTATGAAATAATTGCCCAAGACCTGGGAAATATCTAAATGGAATAAAAATTACTGGACATTTTTCTGTTTTCAGATGTTCAAATTCATATTGATTCGAATTAAGGAAGCTTCTTTCCATTCTTAAGAATGCTCGTTTGTATAATGAATTTGCCTTTGGCCTCGAAGTCCAGTAGTCAACATCAAGAGAGATAAAGCAGAGTGAAAGTGAGGGGTGGTTGGGAAAAACTGTGAATTGGCAAGAGATCACCTGGAAGGCAACAAGAAATGAGAAGAGACTGTGGGCCAGGCTTTATGTGATGGCTCCACCTGAGAGATTTTACAGCTGTCCTGCACAGAACAGGCATCAGGGTCTGTGGCCATGTGTGAGAGCTATTGATCTAATGACTTGGAACATCTATTATATGTGGCTATTCATACACAAATGAGGCTAAGTAACCACACAGGGCCTCACCCTATTGGTTCTCAGCGGCGTGAAGTAAATTCAGGATAACCCTCAAGCTTTCCTAAGGAACTGATACCAGTTAGAGAGCACAAGAGCTGCTCTTTTATCCCCTGGAGAGGCATTTCTTCAAAAGACTTTAGGATTATAGTGTTGGTATGCAAAAACTGGGAAAGTTACAAATCCACATTATTTGCAATGTCCTTTGTTTCTATAAGTCAGTCAAATTTAGAGTAGAAGAACAATTATGATTTATATTTAGAGTTAGGTAACAGGTCCTGGTAGTTCCATGCATCGCTTCACAAAGATTTTGAGTCTCTTTTAAGTGACTGGTCCACACTGAAGGATCAGAATATGTTTGAATATCTGCTGATCACCAGGGAAGGCCCAATAAATCCAAACTACAGAGAGTGCTATAAGGTTTATCAGAAAATTTGCTAATGAATAAAGAGTCTGATCACATTAGCTAGATTTGGCAAGCCAGCCTGAATTGTAGGGAACCAATAATTTCAAGTTCAGTGACAGGTTATACTTGAACTAGCTTTGCCCAAGGCCTCCTTGCCCTATAGAAAAAGAAATTTGAACATTGAAACTGGGATCCTCAATAGAAAGAAATTGTAAGTTATTTCCAACCAGGACTTTTTGTTTATTAATTTATTTTGCTATAGGGTGTGTGCATTCACCAGAGAGAGAGAGAGAGAGTGAAGGGAAAGTGAGAAATCACTCTCTGGAGGGATGGCCATGCCACAGTTCCTTCTCCTTCATTCTCCTGAGATTTGGGGCATGCATGCACATGTTCCTGGCATAATCCTCAAGCTGTTGGTTCTGGGACCAAACCATGGTTGACTCAGTAGGAGTCCAGCACCTTAACCACCATGCCACCATCTAGCTCTGCAATAGGACATTTTTGAGAGTCAAAGGGTTTGTATTAATAATTAACCCTGACACAAAATGTATATACCTGATTATTCAAGTGAAATCTGGACATATCTTTACCAAGCCTGAATAATATCGCTGTGGATCCACAATAAAAGGATAGCATCTAGAAAAAAAAAATAAGCTGTTCCTATCGTTGGAAGAGAAAAATGCACCAATGATTGACAGTAGACTGATGGTAATGCAGAAACACGGGGTGCAGGAGTGATCAGGCCCAGCACTCACAATGGGACATGAGTTCTTGTTTCACACTCACTAACAACTAAAGACGTGGACACCCAGAAAGGGTACAGCAAGGCAGAGTTTACTCAAGGAGAGGGAGGTAAAACAAAGCTCCCAAGAAGGGAGGGGTCCTAGAAAATGGGTTGCCACGGGAGAACTGAGGAGAAGGGTTTTTATTTTGGTTGGGAAGGGCTTTGCCCAGATTTGTTCCAGGTGAGACTTGTGCTTCTCCTTGTTGGAGGGTAGGGTGGGGTGGACAAGGGCTCATGATTGATAAGTCCAGCTGTTCTCCTAATTTTGGAGTGGGTACGAAGGTCAGGAGATTCTTTGTCTAGAGGCTTTGGGCCATAAAAATCATTAACTTATCCTCTTCCTAGAATGTCATGGGGACTGGAAAAAAGCTTTGATTTTAGGTGTAAGTCACATTGCCTAGTCAATCACAAGACACCACTGTGAGTGCTTCCGCCAGAGTAAGTGGCTGAGCTGCTTTGTCTCCATCTTAAAATATAGCTATTTAGTGATTCCATTTTGGGCCTGTACCTAACTGTTTTCAGTGCGTGTCTCCTACCTCAGTTGTAAAGAGCTCCAAAAGCCATAGGCAAAAGTGACACATGGGCCGAGGCACAGCCAACTGAATCGGGTGCAAAATGTCCTCTTCTTACCTCGGATGGGGAACAACTTGGTGTAACGGTTATATCATTAGACTCCCATGTAGCCAACTGCTGTTTGTGTCCCAGACCTGGTGACTTAAAACTTATGCCAGGTGCACATGTGTGCCAAAATCCAAAGAGGAGAATGGAGGAGGAGAAATTTCGGTGTGATCATCCCCCTGAGGGGTGATTTCTTGCTTTCTGTCTCTCTGTCTCTCTGGCGAGCACATGTACCTCATGACAAAAATGTCTCAAAAAAAGGGGGGGGGGACAATTTAATACAATACTTTATGTCCAGGTCTCCTGTAGATAAGGTCAGGACCCAACCTCACTAAGACCATAATCTTGTTAAGTTCTTCCTCATTTTCCTATTTCACTTTCCTTACTCTCTTACGGTTTTATCTAAAGAGCACTCAAAAAATAACATGTACATAAATCTTTGTCTCTGATGGGCTAAGTTTTTAAGGAACTGACCTAAGGAAGCTTCTTTGCACTCTAAAGAGTGTGCCTGTTTTTATGATCAATTTGCCCTTGACCTAGAAGTTAAGTGCAGGCAACAGCAGAGGTAAGCAGGGTGAAAGTGAGCGAGTGGAAGATTCCATCTTTAGAAACTAGAACAATTCATTTTATGGCCTTTGTAGTAATTCTTTTATTTTGTTTTTCTTATTTCCTTAATAAATAATAAGGGATAAGAGTGTAACAGAAAGGGGCAAAGTTGAACATGGGAAATAGAGAAGTGTGACATGTATGTAAAATAATCACCCTATTGCTTTCTTTTACAAACGGAGACCTTGAAAAGGATGTTAACCAGACCTGGTGCATCTTAAATTAAGACGTTGGCTCCTCCTTACCATAGAGCTTTGGTGGGCTCCAAGCTACAGTTACTTTCTCAGGGATACAGAATTATCTTCTTCATGAAGCTCCATCTCCTTTACATGGCTGACTTTCATGAAAATAGAGGAATTTCTGTTTTCTAAGAACCCTATTAAGAACATATGGGAATTAAAACAAGGTTTTTAAGGTGGCCACAGGGTATCTTGAAGAGTTTCATGTGCCTCGTTAAAACAAAATACCACAATTGAAAAAAGAATAAACCTTTAAAACCAATTGTCTGAGGCCTCACCCCAGGAAGTTTTATTTGCCCACAGATTAAACATGTCTTTTCATTTCCTTGGAAAGAGATCTGCTTATAAAAGTGTTTTATGTACAGTTTAAGTGCCATTCGTGTGGTGTCACAGGGAAGTGTGCAATGCTTGTGTGTATTCTCTATAAGTTCTTGCTTTCTTCTTGTTCACTGTCAAGACATGTCTTCAGCACTCAGCCCATTAGTGCCCGAGATATTCAAATGCACATACATTAGAAATTTGTTTAAAATTTGGCAAATAATGCAGTCATCTTTGCTGCTATCCATATTTTCAGTTGAAGCTAAGCATCATTGACTTAGGCTCTTCTATATATTTGTATAAATGCCAGAATATTTTTGATGCTATTTCTAAATTTAAAAATAATGCTGACAATTGAGAAGGAAATAAAATGTACCAAAGGTTTTGCCTCATTTGTATAAATGACAACAATATTTATTCAGCATCAAGGATTTTTCTTAGATGCTCTAAAAGTCATTTGACTGTGCTGTATTTAGTGGGGAATTTTCAGTGAAGGCAGTTCATGAACACATGCTTGTAAATCTAGCCACACACATCCATGCATGTGTGCACCACAAATGGAATTCAAAAAGTTCATAGAAAATGCATATTATAAAAAATCATGCATAGTTTTTATTTTTTTTTGCACCATAATAAACTAGTAATTTAATTCCATTGCCCGTGATATATTTTTTAAGTCCTCTAGTGTATGTTTTTGTGTACATACACAATATTATCTCATCTAGTATGAAAATTTTTTTTTTGGTTTTTCCTTGTATGGAAAGTAGCTTGGAAAGATTGGTGTTAGAATGTAAACTAGTATTACTAACCACTTAACTAAAATCCCTTTTAGTTGTATTCATCACTAGAAGTATTTTACTCATTTAATATAAAGCAAGGGGGAGTAAAGAGTAGTTATCTCTCCATATGGTCCTTCATTTCCTTAGAATTTTAAGTTATCCAGGGATCTGTGTGTGAAGCGCCTTTCATTATTTTTCATTATTCCATTTATTCAGTTTAGCATCATTTTCTGCAGTTTCCAGAGTTGCTTACTATCTCTGTCTCATGCAGTTTATCCAACTTAGCTGTGCTTCATTCCCACCTGCCCCATAATATGGGATAATAACGACACCTATCCCATGGAGCTGATTTAAGAATTCAATATGTATAAAAGACTTAGAATAATGACCAACTATTTTCTTCCTCATTCTTATGTATTTAATCTCGACAGCCTTCTGACCAATATTCTGTGATCAGAAATAAACGGAATAGCATTAGACTGAAGATCTGTTTACAGTTTGGAGGAAGAGACAGATAAATAAACAGGTGATTGCAGTGAATATATTGATTATCACAGAGAGGATATATAGGAGTTGACAGAAATGTTTGAGATGGGCATGTAATCTGAAATAGAGAGATGAAGGAAGGCTTCCTCAAAGAAACAGCATCACAGAAAAGAATCGTTTTAGGAAGGAGAGGGAGCAGTGACACGGGCCAGGATCTAAAGCCAGAGGGCAGCAATATGATTTCCTTTCTCTCTGCTATCTAACATGCTGCGAACTTCTCATTCTTCTCTAAGCATCCTGGTTCTTCCATCCACTTCTAGTATTCTATGTGATGGAGACATTAATTGCTCCCTGTCTTCTAGGAGTTATGAGGAAATTATAATAATTTTTTATAAAGAACACTGAAAACTCATTTATAAAATCTCCTTTGGGAATGAAATGATTAATCCTTGAATAGTAACTTTATAAGCCAGAAGGAAAAAGGCAAATCTTAGAAAGAAAGTTAATCTATAAATCCCAGGCTCTGGCTTTTATGAACCACTTATTAGACTTTCATTGAAAAAGGGGATTTTTAAAATTTCAGATTGAAAGCTCCAAATGAAAAGGAGATAAAGAAGGCACAGCTAATTTCTGTATGTACTGAGATAGCATTTAATGGTTTAATTAAGATGCAGATTAAGTGGTAGATATAAAACCTTACTATTCTGGGGTCTGACCAGGGAGTTAAGAAGATTGTATTTTCATTTTGAGCAAACAGATGCAAACAAAGGAAATCCTAGTTGGTAAAGAATGGTGTTTCCAGATTGGTAAACTGAATGCAGTATGTACAATGATTCTTTTAGAAGCTTCAGATTTTTTTAATAGTGCATATCTCATATATTCTTGGTGTCCTTTATAATTTCAGCCAGTAAAACAAAGTACTCTGTAGTAACTTTCCTTTGACTTTGAATTAGGTACATATGACTAAAAAGCTGTAAGATTATGCTAACTCAGCTAACCTCTGACCATTGTTTTTTCAAAATTTTTTATTAAGGTAAAAGTCACATACCATGAAATATACCATCCTAACAATATTTTAATGTAAAGTTCAGTGATACCAAGGACATTTGTGTTGTGCAACCATCAACATCCATCTCCAGAATTCTTTTTATCTTGCAGAACTGGAATCCTCTATCCATTGCATAGTAACACCCCATTCTCCCTTCCCCTAGTCTATTTTATTTCCAGTAGAGTGTGTTCTAAATATCTATATATAGTTTTAAATCTGAACTGCAATTTATTTATAGGAGCAACACAGTAAGTGATGATTGAATTCCCAAACTACTTCACAGAAGTTTATTTATAGGTCAGTTTACAAACCTATTAGAATGATGGAATAGACAAATTAATGAATAGGTTTAAATATAGAATAGGTAGTAGGGTGAAAACTGAGGTCAATGAAAGGTAGCCATACAAAAAAAAACACACTTTATTGATCACCAGAAGATCCTTAAGCAAAATATGGGAAAGGACAGTTTGCATTTGGCATCTGCCATGCCTTTTGTTTTATTAATCTTTTACATCCTGATTTTCTCTCCAACTTCTCAGCTCTTCATTCTGGTACTATCCTAAGCCTACATGCTACGGCCCACACAGGTCTAAATTGTTATCCATACTTTCAAAATGCTTGCTTCTCCTTGACATTAGTAGGACACAGATGTGGTTTATTATCTGTTGATAATGACGTATACAGTATTCTCAACTGGACAGGTCTGAGAAGTATTTCATGTTGGGTAAAGTCTTTTTACAAGCAAAATGAGAAATAGTGATTGTTTAAAAATAATTGGAATAATAATAAAAATGATCGGGAAAAACAATGAAAAGATATTGGATGATGAAATGGGGATTTTAATGTCTCTGTATTGACTGACATGCATGATATTCCTCCTGGAAAAAGAAATGTAATACACTGTAAAGTTATATGTGATTCAATGTAATATAAACAAGATTATGATGATAATAAATAAAAAAATTAAAAATGCTTGCTTCTCTTTGCACTTTTTTCTTCTGGATTTTTATTTATTTATTTAAAAAAATTTTTTTAATATACATTCAATCACATTGTTTAGCTTACCAAGTGAACATTTCAATATGTGAACACTTCTCCCCAGTCTCTTTGCACTTTTGACTAATGTTCTTTGGAAGTGAAGGTAGGGTGTTTTCTATTTAAATTGATTAACAGGATTCTGCAAGACATTTTTCAAATTCTTAGAGCCCATGAGATTCTGAAGTAGTATTACTTTGCTTGATAAAAGTGAAAGAAATAGATTCCATCATACCATGTGAAATACCAAATGAAAATTGCTAAGAAGTCTGTTAGAGATGAGAATCCATATAGCCTGGCCTCTTTAGCAGCTCTTTCTCAGATGCCAACTTTGTGGCTTATACGGAAGCTATTCTTTTTATTAAGCTTCAACAAATGTTAAAGTGGGGGCTCGCAGACAGCACGGTGGTTAAGGCAGGATGGACACTCCCACATGGCTGACCATGGTTCAAGTCCTGGACCTGGTAGCTTGCTATCTAACTTTCCTTCTCTCTCTCTCTCTGTGTCTCTCTCTGGTACAATTAAAAATAAGTGAATGAATAAATGAAATTAATTAAATAATTCTTTAAAAAATGTTAAAGAACATTTGCTACAGTTGGATCATAGGGAGCGAACTTTATAAAAGGCCAGGTGGTGGTGCAGTGGTAACACAACTGGACCCACGTGGGAAAGGTACTAGGTTCCCATTCTAGAACCTCCCTGAGCTCACTGGGCACATGCGTGTTGTGGTGTGAAGACCCTGCTGAGGATACTTCTCTCTCATGGAAGAAATAATAAATTAATTATTAAACAAGACATTCAACTTTATAAATTTTTAAGTAAATTTTCTCTACTCAGAATCTCAATTTGCTTTTTCTGTCCACTGTACCTTCCATGTTTTATACTTCTTGAGGAACTTTGATCTGAAATGGGAGATGGAAAAAGTTAAAATTTTAAGGAGGAGTGGCTGTAAATTCTTAGGGCAGAAAGTCATTTAGGACTTTTATCTAGGATCCTCATCTTACCGGTTTTCATTGCCTTCTCATGGACTCTGTCTGGAAAAGAATGCAAATTGTTTTATAGGTGCATAGAGCCCCAAATATGACTTTATTTTTATTTTTGACGACTCTCTATTTATCATTACTTCCTGAGAAAATTTCTCTCTTTCCAGTGTATGCCCTCACTTAATTCAGATTGAACGGTCTCTAATCCATGAAGTCTGGCTTGCTGGAACACTGACCGTTTACTTTCGTGATGTGAACTCCTGCTCTTTGGTGAATTTTGGATCATTGTAATTTGCCTTGGGATTTCTGGCAGCACATGCACTTTTTTGGGAAACACAAGAAAGAGAAGGATTCCCTTAAATTTAATGTTGAAGATTCATACAATTCCCTGTATGTTTCCTCACTTTACATTTGGTGATAACCTTTAAGATAGACTCAGAAGAAAATAAAAGCTTCTATCATTAAATGGTTTAATTTTTCTCCATACAGTTCAGTTCACTTTGCCTATATTGAACTCTTTTGTAGGAGGAGAACCATTGCTTCCCTCTTACTAGCACTTGCTTGAAAGTCATCCCTTGCTTGAAGGTCATCCTCCATCTAAATGTTACCATTTCTTGCTGGCTAGGGCGTTTCAGCAAATGCTTTGTTCTAGAAAGAAATCATTCAAGTGTTTTTACAGCATACTTTGTCTGGTAATTAAAATAACCACAAGTGTTGTGGTCACAAAGCAGTTCCATTTATTATAGTATAATCTTAATAATATTTTAATTCTCAGGGGTTATTTCTATACTGACTACTGTGCTGAAACATACAATTTATTCTTGTACTTGGAGCATAGTATCCACTAAGAGTCAGAGGTTGGAAAGGCATATTTTTTAGTGACACTAACTCTTCTTCTTATTTTATTTTAATCATTGCTACATTTGGTTTAAAACTGTGACATCTTCATGTCAGTAATTCTTACAGGTATAATGCCAAGTAAAGTTACCCTTTTTAGCTCCAAACATTGCCATGGGATAAAAGTAAGTCAGGGTTAAAGAAACAATATAAAAGTAAATCAGAAGAGACATTTACAGGGAGGAAATAATATTTTTATTGAATAGCCTACAGCAGCAGTAATGTTCAGAAATGGGAAAATGCTATCCTAAGGAAAATAGACAAATAATAGGAGACTGAGTTTGAAGGACCAAATGTGTGTTACTCATAAATTTCCTCAACATTATAAAACATTTTTTTTTATCACAAAGAGAGACTATTATTTCTTTACACTGTGAGCTGAATTTGTGTGAACTAAAAGAAATAGAGATCTGGGTAAGTATGTGATGAAGTTGTTTTTATTAGGCTGCTAATCTAGATTAGCCTGTTTATATTTCCCCTTTATCTATTTGGTTTCTTTCCAAATTAGAATTATCTGTTATTTATTCCCATTAACAGTCAACATGGATAGACTTTTTGGTTTTAGATTATGATTATCGCTCTCAGGCCTAGTGATAGAAATTGGCCCTTCCTGACCATTGCATTATGCTGTTATGATCATAGAATCCATAATATTGTATAATCCTAAGGGAAATGGGTTAACTGGAGTCACAGACACTGTTAAAAAATTTGTTTCTTCAGATCCTATTTCAGTCATTGGAAATATTAGTTTTAGAGTTACTTGACACAATTAAAACATACCATTCTATAAAAAGTCTGGTTGGAATGTTTGCACACAGCCTGCAAAAACTCTCAGCTGAAATAGTTTTAACTTAAATCTGGCTCTGGCTGTATACATTGATTGCATTCACCTGATGATATGTATAGTTTTTAATTTTTTAAAAATTATTTTTAGAGGTTTTTGCATTAGGGTGTGTGTGCTTATCAGGGAGAGAGAGAGCAAGAGTGATAGTGAGAGAGAGAGAGAGAGGGAGGGAAAGTGAGAAATCATTCCCACAAGGGGGATGGCCATGTCACAATCTCCTCCATTCTCCCAGGATCTTGGGCATGCATGCACATGTACCTGGAATGAGTTTCAAGACACCAGGTCTGCAACTCGAACTGTGTTGGCCATGTGGGAGTCCAGCGACCTAACCATATGCCATCTGCTGGTCCCCTTGTTCTTAATTTTATAAGCCTTGGTTCATGCCCTACAATGGATTGGGACAATTTGTGGGATCAGCTGATCACTAAAATTGGCTAAGTAGCTAATTAATTTTCTGTAGGTGATCATGGGCACAGTTTCCAGAGCTCAGGGCACAGAGCCAGGCATTCATTTATTTGCCAAGGGGGATCTAAAATCTCCTCTTTTCTCTTCTCTATTAATCCCTTTAAGGACTAGGTCTGCTTAGTCTTACCCATTTGTTTCCAAGACCTAGTTCATTTATTCCTTGATACAAAGCCTCCAAAACTTCAGTTCAAAATTTCACAATATTATTTATCTAAAAAATAGATAAACTCCTCTTTTTTTTTTTCAGTAGCTCATTTTTTTTATTTCCAGATAACTATATACTTGACACAGTTCTTCTTGCACTATAGAGGTGAGTCTTTTTTATAGAATCTGCACACACTGTAAATTGCCTGTTTTAATGACACCATGGATATGTATTTACAAAATTCACATAGCTTTTATACTGTAACAAACAATTATGTTATACACATAGGACAGTTTAACAGTAGCAGTCTGTTTAAAATGTTAAAGAATACCCTTTATAAGTGAACAAGGTTGTGTTACACATAATCTGTCCTGAAGACATAAACATCATCCTCTTCAGTCACTTTATCCAAGATAAAAGATCTTGCAGACTGGTTACCTGGTACGGACTCTTCAGGCTGTGCCACCCACGTCTCTTCTGCAGGGAACGTGTTTGAAGCCTTCTCGTCCACTTCTGCATCCACACTTTCCTGGTCACTGTTCATGTCTTCATCCTCCTCCTTTTCCTCCTGTTTCTTCTGTTTCTGTTTTGGCAATCCTTCAGGTATATCCTTTTCCTCTGTTAGCCCGTTTGTCAGACCGAAGGACTGGAAAAGGATGCTATTGGCTAAACGAGGACCTCTGATGGCTTGTATGCTGTGTGCGTTGTTGTTTTCCAGTTCTTCCAGATTAAAGTAAGGAGGCACTAAAATTAAAACCAAGATCTGTCAAAACCCAGTTCCTTCATTCTGTGGTCCCAAAATGTCAACATAAAGAAGCCTTACCCTGTCCACTCAGACCATAGCAGTTTAGCAGCAAGTTCAACATTTGGGCTTTCCCCTTTTTGGTGCAGACCTCTTCTCTGAGCAAGCATAGGGAGAAACGCCAGTGAATTCTTATAGTCTGGGCCATTGTATTTCCTGTACATTGTATTTCCATTGTACTACCTGTCGAGAGTCAGCCTGGGATAGGATGGCACTGGCAACCTCTACTGGCCTTACTGCTTCAATACCTGCTGGACTTCGCAGAGCAAGTGCAGCGGAGGAGTTAAGTGGAGAGACAATGAGGCATGGACTGTCTATGACTGTAATCTGTTTGTCCAAGGGGACAACCTGCATGCTCCTTCTACGTCCCATGGATACACCAACGTCGCATATCCTTTCTTGTTTTAAGCTATTGATGCTGCTGCTTTTCCCCACATTTGGGAAACCAATTACTCCAACCTGAATAGATTGACCAGATGTCTCCTGAAAACCTCCTAGAAGTTTCCAAAGTCCTTCTTTTCCAAAGCAGACTTCACTCTTGAACGGAGCAGCCTTCTTCTTTACCTTGCCTATTCTCCTTTTGTCCTTCTGATGTGTCAAAGCTCTGAATACCACTGTGGGCAATTCTTTCTTCAAATAATTTAGCCAGCTCTCCAAATTCTCGGTACCAGATCTGATTTATTTAATACAAGTACCAACTTTTTCTGTCCACTCTGGGCAATGGCTTCTTCTACCTGAGGACATCTGCAAACAAGAGGATCTCTGGCATCCAGTACCTCTAACATGGAATCTAAGGCTTCAATCACCTTTTTAAGTTCCTGAAAATATAACTTCTTTGGGCTCTGTTTAACAGACTTGGTTCTGTTCTTAGTTTTGCACTGCTGGATTCCTCCTTCATAGGTTCCACATCAGATGGCTTAAGATCAGTGTTAGCTTCAACCTTTCTTTTCTTCTCTTTTTCCTTTTGCCTGTTGAGTTTCTGCTGCTGTTTGAGTTCTTCAAGCCACTGTTTTCTCAGCTCAGCTTCCCGAAGAAGAGCCTCCTTAAAGGGAGCACTGTTTGGAACTCGTGGGTCTTTCTTAGGCTTCTTATGACCCCATTTTTTAACTTCTTTCCTCAATTTTCGATGGTGCTCTCAAATCTTTTTTTGAATCTTATACTACTTATGGCAGGTCATGCATTTACTTGCTATATTTAATTTCGGCCGCTTCATGGCGGTTGTGGAACCTGTCCAGGCAGCAGAGACAGGAGAAGCAACGTGCTTCGGTGGGAGCCACGTGTGAACTCTAAACCCCTTTTTCTGATACTTTTTTTTTTTTTTCTCTTTCAAAGAATAGCTTTATGATGCCGGTATCTCTGTTTTCTACTAGGTGTCAAGCTGAGGCAGAGCAAAGTAAGCAAAGGGTCCAGAAATCTTTTTCCTTCGGTGTGCAGATATGGAGAGTCAGTGCAGCTTCCGCGGTTGGTGTAGAGACGACCTTGGGCCAGAACCTGCCATTTACAAGCTCATCTATTAATTAAACAAGCTAGCGAGAACATGGGACAACAGTCTAGATATTATGAATTTGTTTACAGTTTTTGTTACTCCACTTTTAAGGTACATTTTTAAATCTTGCAGTGTTAGTTAGCAACATGTCCCGTGAACTTCGTTATGTACACTTTCATGTTAAATCGTGTATGAAACTGAATTTTCTATACTCAACACGAAGTCTACTGCTAGCAGCGCTTTCTTTTCTTTTCCTTTAGATATGAAGAAAGCAATCTTGATTTCACTTCTGATGTTCCAATTTAAATGTGGATGGGAAAGAACATCCTTTTACAAATGTCTCAGCAACAGGATTTTCTACTTGCAAATAGAAGTTTTAAGATTTGCTAACGTGCTATATGGGTAGAAACCTAGTTCTTGACAAATCTGGCTCCTTTCCTACTGTTTTGGGACTACTTCAGTAATCTTTGCTGATGGAGGTCACAAAGTAGCAGTGGGAAAAAAATGAGTTTAAAGCATTTAGGAGAATGCTGAAAGGTTTGAAGTTGAGTTTGGGAGGATATATAATTAGCTGACCTGTAGGTTTCAGTCACTATTGAGGTATTGGTGGAAGATTGCACTATTTTTAAAGTATTTCACTGACTTTCAAGAGGAAAGAAAAGGTCTAGTATCAGAGAACTAAACTGTATGCATCACAACATCACCTGATAGGAAAATTTGAGGTTACAGAAAGGGATGCTAGAGAAGGGTAACTCAGTGGTGCTGATGAAGCAGTTCTAATTTCCTAGTTATTAGCAAATACATTACTAATTTTAAAAAATCTGTTTACTATTGTAGAGTCATTGGCTTTTGGAAAATGTCTTCCAGGCATTATTTGTAAAGCACAGAGGAAGAATCTCTGATACCATATGGGAAGCAGCAAGGATTACAAAGTCAAGGCATTAAAACTTGCACGATGCATTCTGGAAAGTGGGAATAAAGGACTTTGTAATTCATCTAGAAATTCTTTGAAAATATATTGTGTCTCTTGCTTGTTATATTCAGCTCTTTTAAATTGTTTAAATATAGTGACATAGAAAAGTATGTGAATGCATTGCTTCCATATTTCTTAGAAGGACCCAACTACTATAAATTAATCTTAGAGACACTATTTTTTTTGCTTTTATAAAGTGTGAGATAGTGTACTAAGGATTTTATATCTCTTCACATTTTACTTAAAGGGAAAAAAATTTAATCAAGACGATCCTGTTATTACCTGAGTTTAACTGATCTGGAAACTAAAGTAGTAACTTCAGTAAACTAAGGAATTAGTCTAAGATCATATAGCCAGCATAGGACGGTGATTATTTTTAAATCTTAAGGTCGCTCATGAATTACAACTGATGCTGAACTATAAACTATGCCCTATATCTTATTGAACATTTCTAGATAAAATGACCAAAACTGATAGAGCTGTATGTGTAGAAGAAAAAGGAAAAGCAGATTTCAGACATATTCTAGACCTATAAGAATGTAGACTATACATAAATGTACAATTTTTACATTTTTACAAGTTTATTTGATCCATGTCTATTGAAATCTATTCTATGCCAAATATTCTGCTAGATCCTGGGAATATAAAAACGTCTAACCTCAATGAGTTTACTCCTACAAAAGGAAATAGAAATGAAGAAAAAATAAGTACAAACTGAGATAAGGATTATGAAGGAAAATATGTTTTGATAGAGAACAACAGGTAAAAAGAACTAAGTTAGATGGTGTGATCAGAGAAATCTTTAAGAATATATTTATGTGACCCTGGACAATAAGAAGAAACATTCAAGTGAAGAAAGAAAACTTGAAAAAGCTCTGGCTTAGGAAGGTGCTTGAGGTACTCGAGGAATCTAATGAAGACTAGAATATGGTGAACAGAAAAACTGATTGTAATAATGGTGATTGGAGGATATAACTAAGGTTTTCCATTTATACCAGAGAATTTCAAGATATAAAGCTGCATGCATTTGGTTGTCAAAATAAGGATAATTTCAGAGGCCCACATTTTTCCTTGGGCAAACGTTCTCTTTCTAGGTCAAGAACCAGAGCTTGGATGGGAAGAAGCATGTAGTTTCTTTCCCTCTAGTCTTTTTTTTTTCTTGGAGAGGTTTTAGCTATGGGGCGTGTGCACTCACCAGAAAGACAGAGAGAGAGACAGAGAGCTAGAAAGGGAGAAATCACCCCCCAGGGGGGGATGGCCACGCCGCAATCCCTTCTCCTCAATTCTCCTCTCAGGATCTTGGACATGCACGCACACGCACCCGGTATGAGTTTAAGCCACCAGGTCTGGGACTCGAACCACAGTCGGCTACATGGGAATTCAGTGACATAGCCATTACCCTAACTGCTGGTCCCATTTCCCTCTAGTCTTGAAAAGGGGAGCTTATATTTCTTTATTACAGGTGATTGTTCATTGCATGGTGATCTCCAGTGATGGTTCCATCTGGGTCACAGCTTAGGAACCTCTCTGAAACACATGAATAGATCATTTATACTTGGAAAAACTCAGGAGTCCCAATGACCAAAAGACTTACTAATTCTAGATTTCCTGAGATTTTGGCATCCTACACTTTTTACCACCAATTCCATAATTTGACTTTGAATTTGAGGCTTTTATTCACATGCTTTCTCCAAGACAGTTTCAATCAACATGCTAAAAATTATGTATGGCTGGCATTAAGTGTATATGAATCTTGGATTCATCTCTGAGTCTTGTAACTTACATAATTTCATTTTAACTTTTTTCTATTTTTATTTACTTATTTTAGTTTTTTAAAAATTAATATTATCATTATTATTATTTTTTAAAAATTCAATTGCTATACATCGTTTGGCTTGTAAAGAGAACTTACCCAATATGAAATACACCTCAGACCAGTCCAGTTGGGAATACTATACACATTATCATCAACAAGTGATAAACTGTTTCTGTGTCTCACAAATGTCTTGCCTACTTTTTCTCTCTGATTTCCTTTCCTATTCACTTCCCCTTTCCCACTCTCCTTCCACACTTTCTCCAGGGTCCATAACTATTTTCACTTCTTTTATGTCCTCCAATTTTTCAATCTCTACCATAGAGTGTGGACAATTGGTGTATATATATTTATTATTATTATTTTTATATTACATTTAATCACATATATCTTTACAGTGTATACAATTTTTTACAGCACAATTATCATGCATATCAGTTACGACAAAGAAATTATTATCCACATCATCATGAAATCGTTCTTTTCTTTGAATTATCACTTTTTAAATTCTCATTATTTTTTAAAACATTCAATCACTATAAATCTTTTGACTTGTAAAGAGAATTTACCTAACATGAAATACTTCTCAAACCTGTCCAGTTGAGAATACTATACATTTTTAATATCAACAGGTAATAAACCATTTCTATGTCCCACAGATATCATGCCTCTCTATTTTTTTTCTTCTGGTTTCCTTCTATATACTCTTCTCTCCTCCCCAATTCCACATGGTCTTCAGCATCCATAACTGTTTTCACTACTTTTATGCCCTCCAATATTTGAGTCTCTATCATAAAGTGCAGATAGTCAGTATATGTTAAATGGATACATACAATATCTTTCTTTCATATCCTGGCTTGCTTCACTCAGCAATAAATCTTCATATTTTTTTTGGACCACTTTTGATCAAATTCCAGAGTCTTGCTATTTTTTGTGGCTGGATAGTATTCCATAGAGTGTATGTGCCACACTTTTTCAATCCATTCTTCAGTTTGTGGACATTTGCGTTGATTCCATGTTTTAGCCATCGTGAATTATGTTGCAATAAACATTGATGTGCAAGTGCTTTTCCAAATGAGGATTCTCCTGTCCTTTGAGTAGATATCAGAAGTGGAATTTCTAGATCATATGGTAGACTAACTGTAGGTCTTTCAGGAATCTCCATATTGTTTTCTGCAGTGGCTGGACCAATTTACATTCCTACCAACAGTGTATGGAGTTCTCCTTTTACCACAACCCAGCCAAAACTTAACATTTTTTGTGTTTTTAACCTTTGTCATTCTGACAGGGATTAGGCGGTATTTCATTGTGGTTTTAATCTGCATCTCCCTTATGATGATGGATGTTGAGCATTTACTCATATACTTTTTTGGTGTCCATATGTCTTTCTTAGAGAGTTTTTTGTTCACCTTATTTTCCCATCTTTTAATTGGGTTAAACATATTTTTCTGGGTAAACAGTTTGAGTTCCCTGTGTGTTCTGGCTACCAATCCCTTATCTGATGCATAGTTTACAAAAATATTCTCCCATTATGAGAGTTGTCGATTCACACTAAATACTGTCTCCTTTGTAGGGTAGAAACTTCTTAATATGATGTAATCTCACTTGTCTATTTTGAGGATTATTGCCTGTGGTTTGGGAGTCTTATTTAAGAAGTCTTTGCCTACCCCCAAGGACTCCCAGAGTTTCTTCAGTATTTTCCAGCATTAGTTTTATTGTTTGAGGTCTAAGGTTCAGATTGTTCATACATTTGGAGTTGATTTTTGTTAATGGCAAAAGATGGAGATTCAGTTTCATCTTTCTGCAGGTGGATACGCAGTTTTGCCAACGTCATTTGCTAAAAAGGTTTTCCTTTTTTGACTGGATCGACTAGTATCCTTTGTCAAAAATCAGTTGGCTGTCTATTTTGGGATTTATTTTTGAGGCCTCTATTCTATTCCTTTGGGCCATCTTTCTGATTTTGTGCCAATACAATGCTGTTTTTGACTATCACAATTTATAGTACATTTTGGGGTCAGGGAGTGAGATCCTGCTCACTCCACTCTTCTTGCTCAGGACTGTTTTGGTAATATGAAATCTTTTATGATTCCAGACAAATTCTATGATTGTCTTTTGTAGATCTGTGAAGAATGTCTCTGGTAATTTGATAGGAATTGCATTCAATATGTAGATTAATTTGGGTAGAATTTCCATTTTGATTATATTAATTCTTCCAATCCAGGAATATGGGATGGTCTTCCACGTTTTTGTGTCATTTCAATATCTTTGTTAATATTTTCATAGTTTTCTTTGTAAAGGTCTTTGGCTTCCTTAGTTAGGTGTATCCCTAGGTATCTTATATATTTTGTGGCTATGGTAAAAGGGAGTCTTTTCTTGAGTTTTACCTTGGTCAACTGAAATATAGAAATGGTATAGATTTTTGGATGTTGATCTTACATTCTGCCACTTTGGTGTATTCATTATTACTTAGAGCTGTTTTTCATGGAAACCTTTGGGTCTTCTAAGTATATTATCTTTCACCTCCAAATAGAGATATTTTCAACTCTTCTTTGTTTATTTGAATGCCTTTTATATTATTCACTTTTATGATTGCATTGACTAAGACTTCCAGCACTATATTGAAAAGGAGTGGAGAAAGTGGGCAGCTTTGCCTAGTACCAGTTTTTAATGGAAAAGCCTTTAGCATTTTCCCATTCATATAATGTTAGCGATACATATTTCATATATGACTTTTATTGTGTTGAGAAATGACCCTTCTATACCAATCTTTATGAGAGTCTTAATCATGAATGGATGTTGTAGTGTGTCAAATTTTTCTCTCCATCAGTCGAAGTGATCATATGGTTTTTATCATTTTTTATGTTAATATGGTACATTATGTTTATAGCCTTGAGTATGTTGAACCACCCTCACATCCCTAGAATAAAGCTTATCTGATTATAATGAATAATCTTTTTTCGTATGTTATTGGATACAATTTGCAAGTATCTTGCTGAGAATTTTTGCATCTATATTCATCAGAGATATTGATCTGTAGTTTTTCTTTTTTGTCATGTCTTTATTTGTTTTGGGAATGAGGATGATAGAGGCTTCTTAAAATGAATTTGGGAGGTTTCCTTCCTTTGGAACTTTTGAAATAATTTGAGTAGAATGGGAGTAACTCTTATTTAAAAGTTTTGTAGAATTCAGAAGTGAAGCCACCAGAACCTGGGCTTTCCTTTATTGGAAGGTTTTTTTTTTAATTACTGATTCAATCTCATGGCTTGTTATGGGTCTATTCAGGTTCTCTACGTCCTCCTGATTCAATCTTGATAGATTATATGCATCTAGGAATTTGTCCATCTCCTACATGTTCTCTTGTTTGTTGGCATATAATCGCTCATAGTATCCTCTGGTGATGTTTTGTATTTGTATTGTAATATTGCCTGTTTCATTACAGATTTGACTTATTTGGTTTCTTTCTTTCTTCTTCTTAATCAGTCTATCTATTGGCATGTCGATCTTATTAGTTATTTTAAAAAACAAGCTTTTGATTTCATTTATTTTCTGTATAATTTGTGCACTTTCCAGAGAGGCAGAGAAAGAGGGAAAGTGAGAAACCAGCCCCCAAAAGGATGGCCATGCTGCAATCTCTTCTCTTCCATTTTCCTCTCAGAATTTTGAGCAACATGCACATGAGCCTGGTGAGTTTTTCTTTCTTTTTATTTTTTTAAGAATTATTTTATTTAACTTTATTTATTCATTTATTTTAACTTGACCTAAGAGGGACAGAATGAGTGAGAGAGAAAGCAAGAAAGTAAGCTGCCAGGTCGGGGACTAAAACCGTGGTCATTCATGTGAAAGTCCAGTGCCTTAACCATTTCATTTATTTCTGCTTGAATCTTTATTCTTTTCTCCTTTTTTTTTTTTTTTTTTTTTTTTTTTTTTTTTCCCTTTTTTTTTTTTTTTTTTTTTTTTTTGGTTTTTGGTTGTTCTTTTTCTAATTCCGAGACATGATGTTAGGCTGTCTATTTGCCACCTTTCCACCTTTTTTTTATGTGCATTAATTGCTATGAACTTCCCTCTTATGACTGTTTTTGTGGTGTCCCATAGATCATGGCAACTTGTGTACTTATTATCATTTGTTTCCATAAATCTTTTGATTTCAGAATTTCTTCAGTAGTTGAAAAGTCATTCAGAAGTAGGCTGTTTAGTTTCCATGTGTTTGTGTATTTATTCATTCATTGTGAAAATACATAATGAAAAATACTACTACATAAACATATATTTGCAATCAATTTATGTATTTAAACTCAAATAGTATTTATATACTATGAGAATTATATTTTATCAGACTTCTGTAGAGAAATTGAACCATTATTTATTTCACATATGACTTACATAATTGTGAATACTGGCAAGTCCAAACTTTGTAGGGCAGTTGACACACAGGAAACTTTTGAGCAGGAGTTGATACTATAGTCCCAAGGCAGAATTTCTTCTCCCTCAGGAACTACAATTTTACTTTTATGACATTTCATCTGATTATATAAGTCCCACCCACATTACAGAAGGTGATCTCCTTTAAATTCTACTGACCGGAGATGTTAACCATATCTACAAAATACATTCTTCTTGACAGCACCTCGATTAGTGTTTGATTAAATAACTTGTTGCTATAGCTTAGCTAAGTAGACTCACAAAACTAACCCATTGCAAGTATACATTTCTAAAAGATATTTTACTCATTCTACAAAAATCATTTTTCACATAGATGGTCTGAAAGCAGTCTCAGGTCTTCCAAGGGGCTGGAACATAGATTAAATACCATAGGCACAGATCAATAAAGATGGCATGATTCTTTAGGATCTTTGATCCTACAGTACTAGGGGCACAAGAAGATTAGGCAAATATTCACCTGCTTTTTCCAGGGAAGACTGTAATTATACCAAAGTTACTGGGTATGACTGACTCACACTGAGACACTGCCCAGAAGAACAAGTGGGCTTCTGAGAACTCTGCACTTGGGACTCTTGATTCCTGTTTTCTTGTTGAGTAGTTTTCCTGAAAACCCAGCTAACAAGACATGACTGCTTCAGGGGGCCAACAAAGGCAGCACAGAGAGGATTATGAATTATTACTAAAGCATATTGATTTTTTTGAAATACTGGCTGATTTAAAAGGAAGCAGAAAAGAACAAATCCTTAATTGGGGAAGTCAAGTCCTAATATAGCTAGAAGAATAGCTCTATAGAAATTTTTAGGAAAGATGTATACTTATACATAAACGAATTGCTCCATTCTAAATGCAGTTTCTCATCTCCTTCTCTCTATGCTTTTTCCCTCTTGCTTTCAGCTCCTCTGGACAGAGATTTTATAAAACAATGTGAATTTTGTAGGCTTTTGTCCAAATTGATCAAAAGCATCTAAAAATTACTGCTGAACAACTAGTTACCTAATTGGAATAATTCCATATAACATATTAAGTTGTTGCAGTTGGATGATTTTATCACTACAAGGTTTGGAAGTGAGGAATCTTTATATTTCTAATTCTAGCCTAACTTTAACACTGATAAAATACATTACATCCCATATTGGCCATTCAAAAGAATTTTAAAGAATCAAAATAATAGAAATAAAAATTATTACAGGAATTGAAAAGTTGTTTTAGAAAAAGTTAAAACTGATGAGAACAGCTGGGAACCAGCAGTTAGCGTAATGGCTATGTCGCTGGATTCCCACGTAGTCGACCGTGGTTCGCGTCCCGGACCCGGTGGCTTGGAACTCACGCCGGGCGGGTGTGCGTATGTGCCCAAGATCCTGAGAGGAGAATGGAGGAGAAGGGATTGCGGCATGACCATCCCCCCTGGCGGGTGGTTTCTCGCTTTCTGTCTCTATGTCCCTCTCTGTCTGGCGACCGCAAGTGCCCTATAGAGAAAACCTCTCCAAAAACTGACGAGAACAGCTGTAAGGATCAACTGGATTATTGTCTTTGGGAATTTGCAGTACATTTAGTAGGGGGATATTGTCTAGTTATTCTTAGTGTCTGCAAGAAAATGATCAAGAGAAAATAATTTTTTTTTTTTGGAGAGGTTTTTGCTATAGGGTGCGTGCGTTCGCCAGACAGACAGAGAGAGACTGAGAGATAGAAAGTGAGAAATCACCCCCCCCAGGGCATCCGGCCATGCTACAATCCCTTCTCCTCCATTCTCCTCTCGGGATCTTGGGCATGCACGCTCACGCGCCTGGTGTGAGTTTAAGCCACCGGGTCTGGGACTTGAACCACAGTCAGCTACATGGAGTTCAATGACATAGCCATTACGCTAACAGCTGCTCCCAAGAGAAAATAATCTTAAATCAATGGCAAGAAAGAACTTTGTTGGATGTGAGAGTTACTTTTTGATCATATGTGTGATAAAACACTGAGATTGACCATAGAGGGAAGCAAGGTTGAACATTCAATATACTTTGCCTTAGTTAAATAAATCTCTGTCTAAAGAATGGAAGACTAGATCACAGATGTTTTCAAACTCTCAGCCTACTCATCTGGACTGAGTTAATCTTTCATATGTGAAAGCAAGTATTTGTTGAATATCTACTATTTTCATTTTCTATGCTGCCATAACAAATCACAGCAATTTATTTACTTAAAATATCTCAAATTTATTATGTTACAGTTCTGTAGGTCAGAAATCCAGTAGTGGTCTCATCTGTTGGCTCTAGGAGAGAATTTATTTCCTTTCTCATTTGCGTTTTTGATATAATTCATTTCCTTGTGGCTATCCAGAGAATTATTTCCACTGTATAGACCCTGTTCACATTTCTGTGTTTATGGCTAATCTTCTCCATCTTCAAAATTATCAATGAGCATTGAATTCTTTCCACATGTCATATACGATGCTTTTCTGCCTCCCTGTTCTTTTATGACCTCCTGTAATTAGATTTGGCCCATCTACACTCAATATTTTAAATTAATGAAGGTAGTGGGCATCAAGTAGTTAAGAAATTGGGGATTTGGGAACCTCAATTCCATCTTTAACCTTAATATCCTTTTGTAAAAAAATTACTTTAGAAAGGAGGTTTGTGCACGAGAGAGAGAGAAAGAGGAGGAAGGGAGGGAGAGAGAGAGAGAGAGAGAGAGAGAGAGAGAGAAAATCACCCTTGACAGAGTCTCATCATGTCACAGTTATCTACTCCCAGCTCTCAGTTCATGGGCTCTTGGGCATGCCTGAGTGCACCAGGACTATTTCAGTTCAGCAGAGCTCTGGGAATTTGAACCAGGCCATGTGGTCTCCATCACTTGAGTTTGGTATGCCACCAATTTTGTCACTGAAGCTGGGCCACTTAACTCCTTTGTGTAATGTAACATACTTGTGGGGCTTGGGGTTAGAATGGGGAGATCTTGGGAACCAGCAGTTAGCGTAATGGCTATGTCGCTGGACTCCCACGTAGTTTACCGCGGTTCGTGTCCCGGACCCGGTGGCTTAAAACTCACGCCGGGCGCGTGTGCGTGCGTGCCCAAGATCCCAAGAGGAGAATGGAGGAGAAGGGATTGCGGGGTGACCATCCCCCCTGGGGGGTGATTTCTCGCTTTCTGTCTCTATGTCTCTCTCTGTCTGTCTGGCGAGCGCACACGCCCTACAGTGAAAATCTCTCCAAAAAAAAAAAAAAAGAAAGAAAAAGAGAATGGGGGGATCTTCAGGGTGTCAATATTCTGTCTATATCAACAGCTGTGGTGCTAGCATTGGTTCTGTATTGCAGAAATAAATAGTTTTTAAGAAGCAATCTTACCGTACCATGAGTTTATAGTAAATCAATTAATTTATTCAATAAATTTTTATTTGATACCAACTATGTCACACACTGTTCTGGGAGTTTCTGTCCTTGGTTTAAATATCACATAGACCATTAGAGACATCTGCTATAAAACAAATCAACATAACATTTGATAAGTGCTATGGCAGAGTATAGTATAGTCTAGAAGGATTAACTTTGTTTCTCTTACAGCCGTGAAAAGTACAATGAGGAAGTGTTTTAATGATCATTCAACGTGAATAGAAATAAAGTATTCCAAAATGTGGAAATAGCATGCACGAATGTACAGGTAAACAGTACATAACCTAGTCAGCACTGTATGAAAGTGTGTGTGAGTGTGGCAAGAAGTTCCAGAGAGGTGGGGACTTAAGGAGGTTGGAATTTATCCTTTTGGAAATGGGAAAAAATTTCAAGCATTTACTAAGAAAACTTAATTAGTTTTGGTGACAGATTTCATGTTATTGGTGAAGAAAGGGGGAGAATCGAACTGATGGCTAGGCTTCTAGTCTGGTTGATAATGTTTTCACCATCCAAAGCAGAAAATAGGAATGAAAAAGAGATTCATGTGAGAAAAAAATGTATCAGTTCTGAACATGTGAGGTTTGAGATCCCTGTTAGAGACCTGGGAACAGAGCCCTTAACCTTGAAGAAGAGTCCTCTAAGAAACAAACTCTAAGAATAAGGATATACCACCATGGATCCCACAGAGTGAGGAAAGAAGGCTAGGTAAACTGATAGGACTCCCAACATTAATAAAATAGTCGGAAGATGGTAAAGCTCTACAAGGGACTGAGAAGAAGAGACAGACATGCATTGTGGTGTCATGACTAGCAAAGGAATGAGTCACCAAAAGAAAGATGTGTTTTTCTTATTTTAGACTTTTGCCATAAAGTGTGCTCACTTTCCAGAGAGACAGAGAAAGAGGGAAAGTGAGAAACCAACCCCCAAAAGGATGACCATGCTGCAATCTCTTCTCTTCCATTTTCCTCTTAGAATTTTGAGCAGACATGCACATGAGCCTGGTAAGTTTTTCTTTCTTTTTACTTTTTAAAGAATTATTTTATTTAATTTTATTTCTTCATTTATTTATTTTAATTTGACCAAAGAGGGACAGAATGAGAGAGAGAGAAAGCAAGAAAGCAAGCTTCCAAGTCTGGGACTCAAACCATGGTCATTCATGTGGGAGTCCAGTGCCTTAACCATCATGCCACCTGCCAACCCCTAGCCTGGTAAGTTTTTCAAGCCACCAGGTATGGGGCTTGAACTGTGCATTCCAGATCCTTAACTATCATGCTACCTGCTGGCCCAAAGAAAGTTATTTTTTTAAAGACATTTTTAAGAATGTCAATCTTCATGGATGGATAAAATTAAATAAATGTCCAGATATAATTATTGTATTTATAAATTTTATTACTGACTTGACATTGGTTGTTTAAGGGGTATAAAGCAGAATTTTAAGGTTGAGGAGTAAAAGAAAAAAATAAAAACTATCTTGAGACAACAGTATTACTAAATTATAGTGTATTAACTATAGTAGGGGTTTGGAGAAGGAATACATGATGTCTGGTGAAATGGGAAATATATAAGGATATAGATGTACAGTTGAATTTGCTGCCAAAAGATGAATGAAGTGGAGATCAATAAAAGAGAGTAAGGATGACTTTGGTGAACATAAACTATAACTGAAGACATAAATAAAATCTGTACCTATTATATTCATATGATAGTCTGCATAGAGCCTCATTTCTATTATAGAAAAAATAGGTAATTCAGG
>NW_006159564.1:3456982-3461629 GCF_000334495.1 Tupaia belangeri chinensis
TCATTTTGGTTAATAATATGAATTTTTATAAAATATAACAATAGGAAAGAACTTTGGGATTTTTGAATGTGAGATGATATGAATAAAAGGGTGTTGTGGGGTTGGCAGGTGGCATGGTGGTTGGGGGTGCTGTACTCCCAACCACTGTGTGAGTCATGGATCTAGTGACTTGCTTTTTTGCTTTCTATTTCTCTCTCAGGTCAAAAAATTAATAATAATAACAAATAAAATTAAATCAATAAATAATTCTTTTAAAAAAGGATGTTGAATGTATAGCATGAATATTGCTACATCAAAGGATACGAATTTCTATCTTTTTTCTTTTTCTTTCTTATGTTTCTTTTTTTTTAACTTACTACTACCAACCATGCCACTAGAGAAAGCACATGTTGAAGTTATTCTTGGAAGAAATCAAGGGTAACTAAAGAGCATGGACTGGCTGGAGGAACTGAGGGAGTCATGAAAGGCAAGGGGTGAAGATGAAGTAGATAGGAAAGCCAAGAGTGAAACTGAATGAGTGATCTCATTTAATCCTGCCGAAAGTCTGAGAAGAAGGCACTTATATTGTGTTGCCATTACACAGCTGAGAAATTTAGTCCCTAGTGATTTAGTAAGCATGAGGGCTGAAAATCACCTCCAGGATCTGCCTCTCAAGTACCATAAATATTACAAGGAAGGAGGCGTACCTTCAACAGTAGTGTCCTTCAAAGATAAATTAGGGATTAATTGACTAAATAATTATCTTTAATTAACAACTACAGAGTATTTGGAAACAGATCATTTGTAGGACCCATAGACAATGATTGTTGATGTCCCTGTCTTTCTGCATTGTTACTGCTTATCTCAAAAGTTTTAGTTTCTGAGAAGCTCTTTGGTGCTCTTAGTTGGAAGGCTTTTTAACTGTGACTATCTCTCCCACATTAATACGACTGTTACAGTCTTGTTCTTCACCATCAGCATCTTCACAGGAGGGAATATAGGGACTGAATAATGCACAGTAATCATGTGTGCTCTGTGGGGCTGGCCCACGTGGGAAGGTTTCAGGTCTGCGTCTCAAGAATTTCTTGAATACACTGGCTGCACAAGTACACATGATCCAGGGCTGGCCAAAGCTGGGGATGAGGCACAGTGTCAAGATCCTTCTGGGGGTGCCTCTCTCTCTCTCCCCACCCCTGGCTATCTTAATTATGAAAGTAAGACAAAAACAACTTTAAGTGTAAGTAATATATGCTTAATTTCTGTATCCTTGCTATTTCGTTGTATTGTCTACAGATAGTAGGTACTCAGTGTTTGTTCAACAGATGGATAGATGATCAAAACTAAATGCATCACTAAAAATTATAAATGACTTCCAATTTAATGTAATGAGAATTTAGCAACTAATTACTTTCTAGATACTGTCCTCTGTACTAAGATTCCTGTTCTGTAGGAGCTGACAATGTAACGATCACCATAAACCTAAATAATTATAAGTGAAAGATGGGCTGTGACAAATTCTCTAACAAGTAGATAAGCCAAGAACTACAAAGATAAAAGTGGGGAGGTGATGGTACTGACACACTCAATATCTACAATGCTGACAGTGTTTCCAAAGCTGATTATTTAAGAGAGATGTCCAGGGACCAGCAGTTAGCATAATGGCTATGTTGCTGGACTCCCATATAGTCCACCATGGTTTGAGTCTCAGACCCAGTGGCTTAAACTCACACCGGGCATGTGTGCGTGCATGCCTGCCCAAGATCTCCAGAGGAGAATGGAGGAGAAGGGATTGTGGCTTGACCATCCCCCCCGCGGATGATTTCTCGCTTTCTGTCTCTCTGTCTCTCTCTGTCTCTCTGGCGAGTGCACGAGCCTTATAGCAAAAACTTCTCAAAAAAAAAAAATAAAATAAATAAATAAAAGGAGAGAGGTGTCCATTATAAGTATTTCTTCAAAAGAACCATACAGTGTTTCAGGATCAATATTTTACTACTTCTAATTAAAATTTAGATAATAAATATGTACAGTTTATTATTGGGGACTAGTAGACACAAACGAAATATCAGTGACTTCAAAATAATTCAAAGCAGTTGCATCTATTCCCTCCTCCAACTGTCTCCCCTTTTGCAGTTTTTAATCTTTTAATTGATCCTTCATATTACTGCACGATTAATTCTCTGGAAGCAAATCTCTTATTATTGCATCTCTTCTCAAATACTTAAGGCCAAGCTTAGAGGTTTTAGCTTTCTGAGGCCACCTCGATATGACTTACCTTTCTCGGTTCATTTTCTTCTTGCTCTCCACCTCCTCAAGACTAGGAGCCACCATACTCGCAAATAGCCTCCTTTGCTGCCTCTGTGTCTTTGCTCATGTTCTCTCTGCCTGGAAGGCTTTGCCCATTTTCTCTTGTCAAATGCCACCCATCCTCAGGGCCCAATTAGAAGGACTATCTGTCTCTTTTACATAACTTATCTTCCCTTATTTCACTTTCTAGCCATTTATCTACTTGTATTTCTTACTATATTAAACATCTTTTAAGGCAAAAATCTGTATCCAATTAATCTTTCCATTCATTCAATGCTCAGACAGTATCTTTTAACTATAAATATAGGTAGTATTTGTTTGATAAATAATGTTGAACATATAACAAATGGATGTAATCACTTGCATCAGTTTTCAAATAGTCCATTAATGATAATATAAGTGAATAAAACATTATGTAACTTATAAATCAAATACTCATTTGTGGCATGCAATCAACCTACTGCATTTCTTCCAAGACAAATGCTAGTGCCATAATGTTAGATTTGGATGAAGACCAAGGTTCCTATTGAGGAAGGCACTATGAGAAGTGCTGAAGAGTCAAAGGGGCATAAGGCAGAGTTTCTGGATTAACAGACACAGGGAAAAATAAGACAGGCCTATGGGAGGTTAAGGAAGGTTATGGAAAATAAGAAAACACCTGTAATTGTTTTTTTTGTTGTTGTTGTCTGTTTGTTTTTTTAGTTACTTCCTAGCATTTTTTTCATTATCTTTTATAATTTATTTCTTTTTGTATATACATTCAATCGCACTGTTTAGCTTACAATGTGAGCATTTCAATATGTGAACATTTCTCCCCAGTCCCGTTGATCAAAATATCTTCAACCGATAACACCACACTTTCCTATCCCGTCAATGTTCTACCTCCGTATCCTTTCTCCAAATCTCCTTCGTTAGGCCCCACTCCTCCACATACACATCATCTGACAGTCACATCCATCTCTTGTGTTTTTCTAATAGGACTGGCGTTGTAATTGCAGATGACTTTGGCTGTGGCACAGGACTTTCAACAAAAGCAACAGTCATCAGAAAATGGGTATCATTAGAATTACTGTACTTTTCTTTTCTTTGTTTATTTTACATTTAACCACATATATCTTTATGGTGTACAACATTGCTTTTTCCAGCACAAATACCATGCACATCAGTCAAGACAGAGACATTACTACATAGATTAGCATCAGCAAAGAGCTTTTCATTTTTTACCAATTAAACATACTTCTTTTTCTTCCCAAGAAATTACTATACCTTTTAAATAAAAAAATCCATAAAGATCTCTTAGATATTTTAAAAGCTTAATTTTCTTTTTTTTGAACTTTATTTATTTTAATTTTATCAGAGAGAGACAAGAGAGAGAGAGAGAGAGAAAGTGAGAAAGCAATTTACCAGGTCTAGAATTCAAATCACAGTTGGTCAGGTGGGAGTCCAGAGCCCTTAACTAATACCACTCCACCTACTGGTCCCAAGAGCGCTTAGATTTTATAGATTGATTTGGTCTGAAATAAAGTGTGAAATTGAGTCATAGAGTCATAGACAGGGTGACTTAGCTCACCCATCACTTCTCTTTTCACTTGAGATTGGTGACTCCTAACTTATTTCAGGACCAGAACCTATGGGGATACAGGAGCTTTGCCCTTGGACCCCAGAACCTCTGGGCTTTGAGAAATGGTTCTGGCAATGGAGGGGTTTTCTGCTGCTCCCTTCCTTAGGAGGCTGAGGGCAGGGCTCATATTTTTCAAATGCAAAGAGAAGCTTCTGCCAGATGTCTAGGGCTGCAGGGTCAGTCAGAGATTAGTGCATTACAGGAAGAGGGAGCATAGACTTTGTGCTAGTCATGGACTGTTTGAATTCATCATGCCTCCCTATGCGAATGCCGATCATTGGGGCCAAAGGTATGGACTGGAGTCATTAGCACCATCTCTGGCATTCACATTTTTGTATAGACACCAACCATCCAGGTTTGTTCAGGATGGACAGGTTTCCTGAAACACAAGATTTTCAGTGCGAAAACTGTGATAGTATATGTCACACTGAGAGAGTTGGTACCTCTAACTCACTAGCTGTGTAACCTTGGGCAAGTTACTCTAACTTTTGTGCTTCAGTTTCACCTTACATAAAATGATAATTTTAATAACACCCTCTTAAGTTTGTTGCACAGTATTCTACAATAGAACACAGATCAAAGCACTAATAATTACTGTCAAGGTATTTTTGTTTTCTACTGATGCTATAACAAATTCTACAAATTTGGTGCCTTAAAACAATAAAAATGTATTTGCTTATAGTTTAGAGGCTGAAAATCTTGAATCAGTTTCACTGGGACAAAATCAAGGTGTTGGCAGGAAT
>NW_006159564.1:3461660-3467874 GCF_000334495.1 Tupaia belangeri chinensis
CCTCAGAAGCCTCTATGGGAGAATATATCCCTTGTCTCCTCCATCTTCTGATGTCTGTTGATGTTCTTCGGCCTGTGGATATTTCACTCCTATCTCTGCCTCCACCTTCCCATAACCCTCTCTTCTTTTGTATGTGGTATAATTTCCCTTTGTTTCTCTTTTATAGGAACATTTGTGACCACATTTAAGGCAAACTTGGATAATGCTAGATAATCTCTCCAACTCATGATTATCGTTTTAATCATATCTACAGGGATGCTTTTTCCAGATAAGGTAAAATTATTTGGTTGTGTAAATTAAGTCAGGACCTAGTAGGTTTATGGGCCATTGTATATCCTACAACTGTGTATTATGAACCTTCCTTATTTTTTTTATCCTTATTTTTTTTCATTTATATGATATGGGTAAATATCCATCTCACAGTCTTGTTGCGGTGATCAAATGATTCAAGAGTGGGGCAAGTAATAGTTACTCATGGTAGACTGAGCTCTTCTCCTTATTTCTTTTTCTTTTTCTAATGGAGTGATTTACATGTTAATATATGCTATGTTGAGAAGGAGCACTGGGATTTAAACACATTAACAACTTGAAGTTAATAACATGTTTCCCTACGATATTGGTTGCTGTTTATACTGCTTATTATGAGTGTAGCTATATAGGCAATGTTTTCTAAAACTTTTTTTTTGAGAGGTTTTTGCTATAGGGCGCGTGTGCTCACCAGACAGACAGAGACAGAGAGATAGAAAGCGAGAAATCACCTCCAAAAGGGGATGGTCATGCCACAATCCCTTCTCCTCCATTCACATCTCGGGATTTTGGGCATGCACACACACGCACCCAGTGTGTTTCAAGTCACCAGGTCTGGGACGCGAACCACAGTCGACTACATGGGAGTCCAGCGACGTAGTCATTACACTAACTGCTGGTCCCAACATTTTTTTTTTTAAATAATTTGACCAGAGAGGGACAAGATGAGAGAGAGAAAAGGGAAAGTGAAAAAGCAAGCCACCAGATCTGCGACTTGAACTGTGGTCGACCATGTGGGAGTCTGGCACCCTTAACCACCACACCAGCTGTCAGTCCCTCTGAAACAAATTTTTAAAGGCCCTATGGATTCTTTTATATTTTACAGAGGTTTTTGCTATAGGGCGTGTGTGCTCGCCAGAAAGACAGAGAAAGACAGAGAGACAGAAAGTGAGAAATCACCCCCCAGGGGGATGGCAATGCCACAATCCCTTCTCCTCCGTTCTCCTCCTGGGATCTTGGGCAGGCATGCACACATGCCTGGCATGAGTTTAAGCCACTAGGTCTGGGCCTCGAACCATGGTCAACTACATGGGAGTCTAGTGACATAGCCATTACACTAACCGCTGGTCCCAAGGCCCTATGGATTTTTGACCCAGAGCTAAGGAATTATTTCTCACTCTATTCAATATATCTGAATATTTCTTTCCTTAGAATCTCTTCTTTCATTTTCTTTTAAGCTTACTTATTTCTTTCATAAGCAAGAGAGAAAAAAAGAGAGCTGCAGCACACCTACAATGTGTTCATGCCACAATCCACCCTTAGCCTCAGCTAGCCCCAGATCATGGGCATGCATGTACTCAGCATACTCAGGGAAGTTTCTGTACGTGAACAGGGAAACTTTCCATGTGGGATCATCATGCCTCACACCACTGTCTGACTCTTTTTCATTTTCTTTTTTTTAATTTTTAAAAAGTAATAAACAGGAGGACACCATTGCCTTAAGAAAGTATATATTACATTGAGTCACATATAACTTTACAGTGCATTACATTACTTTTTCCAGAAGGAATACTATGCATATCAGTCAGCACAAAGACATTAAAATCTCCATCATCATCAAATAGCTTTTTATTATTTTTTTCCAGATTATTATTATTATTATTCAAAATTTTACACATTCAATCACTATTTATCATTTTGCTTATAAAAAGACTTTACTCAACTTGAAATACTTCTCAGACCAGTCCAGTTGAGAACACTATACATGTCATCATCAACAGGTAATAAACCATTTCTATGTCCCACTAATGTCATACCTCTGTTTGTTCTCTTTCTACCTTCTCCATACTTTTCTCTTCTCCCACTCCATTCCACAGTCTTCATCATCGCTAACTATTTTCACTGCTTTTATGCCCTCCAATATTTCGATCTCTACCATAAGGTGTGGATAGTCAGTTTATATTAAGTGGATACATACAATATCTTTCTTTCATAGCCTGGCTTGCTTCACTCAGCAATAGATCCTCTATATCTGACCACTTTCTACCAAATGCCAGAGTCTTTTTTTAATTTTTTTTTTTAATGGTTGAGTAGTATTCCATAGAATATATGTGCCACACTTTTTCAATCCATTCATCAGTTTGTGGACATTTGGGTTGGTTCCATGTCTTAGCAATCATGCATAATGCTGCAATAAACATTGATGAGCAAGCACTTTTCTGACTGAGCGTTCTCCTATCATTTGGGTAGATACCCAGGAGAGGGATTGCTGGATCAAATGGTAGTTCTATTTGTATATCTTTAAGGAACCTCCATATTGTTCACCAAAGTGGCTGAACCCGTTTATATTCCCACCAACAGTGTAGGAGAGTTTCCATTTCACCACATTCCCACCAACACTTATCAATTTTTATATTTTAAATCTTTGCCATTCTGACAGGGGTTTGGTGGTATCTCATTGTTGTTTTAATCTGCATCTCCCTTATGATGAGGGATGTTGAGCATTTCCTCATATGCTCTTTGGCTGTTCTTATGCGTTCCTTAGAGAGATTTTTGTTCAGCTCATTTTCCCAATCTTTTTCATTTTCTTGAAAGTCTACTTAGAGAAGGAAGGAAGACAAATTATTTACTTATTAAGTTTCCAGTGGCCCTGAGCTCGATAGGTGTCACAGAGGAGTGGTGAGTAAGGAACATGACTAGCCGTGGAATGCCACCAAAAACACAATGTCTATTGGATGACTTAATTTTCTAAGAGCCTTCATTTGCTGCTTTGGAAAATTATAAGGGACTTTTATTCTTCTCTTTTCTTTTCTTTTTTTGGTTGTGTTTCTAGTGTCCAGTTCCTTTCTGTCTAACCAACAGCATTGTGTTTGTTTCCCACAGCTGCCATAACAAAATACCACAAATGAAACGGCTTAAAGCAAGAATTTATTATCTCATAGTACTGGAGACTCGAAGTCTGAAAATACAGTGTTAGAGGACTCTGCTTCCTCTGAAACCTGTCAGTGAGAAGCCTTCCTTGCCACATCCTTGCTTCAGGTGTTTGCCAGAAACCCTTGGTATTCCTTGGTATTCCTGTAGATGTCTTTCTTTGATCTCTGCCTCTGTCATAATAAGGCTATATTCTTTGTGTGTTTATGTCCAAATGTTCCTTTTCTTGTGAGATAAGTCATATCGAATTAGGATATGTCCTACTGACCTTACCTTAACCTGATTAAATTTGCAAAGAAAGTCACAAATATTGGGGATTAGAGAATCAAGATACTGTTTTGGGGACACATAGTTCAGCCCATTACTACTAGATTTTTTATTTTTAGGGAGTTTCTCAATACGTCATGATTCTTTTGCCTTAGTCATCCTGAGACATAGGGTTACAGGCATATTCCACCATGTACCTGTCTTTAGATCAGACCAGAAATTGAACTGGGGCCTCCCATGTAATCTCAGCATCTTAGCAGTGCATGCCACTGAAACTAGATTTTTGTTTTCTTTTGGGAAAATATTATATTTCCATTCTCAGGCATAGGTTTGGAATAAATTGAATTGAATCTACTTTCAATGCCAAGGGAGGACTATAATTAATTTATTCACAACATCCTATTCATGTATTTGGTCACTTGCTTGGTCTCGGTATATATATATATTTCAGTGGAAACCGTTAAGATGCTAGAGGAAAGTGTGCTTTTTTTTCTTCCTTTCTTTCTGTTTCTTTCTTTATATATTTAGTGGCTCAGTATAGCATAAAGTTCAAAATTTGAGTCTGCCAAAGCTATCTAACTACCATTACAAGTATCAGAAAATGGATAAAGCCAATGCACAAAAGAAAGGATATAAAAAATATATATAATATTGCCTCCTTCTTTGCTAGCAGTGCCTGTGCAGAAGCAGCTTTGAGAAAGTCCTGGTGTTGTGTGTGTGTGTGTATCATATATATATATATATGAACACACACCGCAGGAGAGTCATTAACACTATTCAAGGTTTCAACCATTCCTTCCCCTCTCCTCTCTTCCTCATACTAATTTTCTATTGCTATGCAGAAAATGAATACACACTTAGCAGCTTAAAGCAGTGCCCATTTATTATCTCATACTCTCTGTTAATTGAGAGTCCCACTGGGTCTTCTGCTCAAGGTCTCGCAAGCTTAAAATGGAAGTGTCGTGGGTTGCATTTCTCTCTGGAGTTTGAGGTTCTCTTCTGCATCCATGTAATAATTTGTCAAAATTTAATTGCTTTAGTTATAAAACTGAGGCCCTCAGCTGCTAGAGGTCACCCACTATCTCCAGCCACATGGCCTTCTCTGCAGTATGCTAACTTGCTTCTTCAGCAAGAGTGACTATCCCATCATCTTCACTATATACTACAACTAATCAAGGGAAGGACTATCCCTTTACATTCACAGGTCTATTTTAATCTCAAGAGGAAGAGATTACACAGAACATGTATACAATGGAGCAGAAATCTTGAGACCCATCTTATAATTTAGGCTTCTACTCTCCAGTCCTTAGTGGAAATGGGGTTATATGAGGGAAGAAATATGTGTGCTTCCTGTCTTAGGCTTGCCAATGACCTCCCAGAAGAATAGAACACAAATTTGTCATTTCTCATCAAAATGTGAGGGAAAGAAACAACAACAAAGAAAATGGCAACCTGCATAGATTGCTACAAGATTAATAGACCTGGAAAATTATTGGGAGTTGCTAAATTTTTTAAATATAGTCTTTTTGGTTATAGGGCATGTGTGCTAGTCAGAGAGAGAAAGAGAATGGGTGAAAGTGAGAAATCACCACCAGGAGGATAGCCACACCATAATTCCTTCTCCTCCATTCTCCTCTTGGAATTTGGAGAATGCATGCACATGTGCTTGGAATGTTTCCCAAACTGCCAACTCCAGGACTTGAACTGCACACCTGGTCATGTGGGATTCAGTCACTGTAACCACCACACTATCTGGCTGGCCTAAGAGTTACTACATTTAAAGAAAACATCAAAGTCACTCCTGTCCAATGGTATTACCTCCATGGATGTGGTTCAGTTGGGCAGAAACCACCTTGCAAAATGATTATTACAGTTAGTTGCAGTTCATTCAGGCTGTTTTGTGTGTAACTCTGTTAATGTTTCAGAATCTCCATTACCGTGGGGTTAGTCTGACTAAATCCAGCCTGCTGTAGCTGCAAATCTTTTCATGAAAATCTATTTGGGCTACAAGTACTTAGACTCAACCTAAATTTATTAGCCTGAATTCAAAGAGGATTCTTAATTCTAAATCTGCTTAAAATGGGTGTTAGTTAAAATAAGTTTATTTTTCATTAAAAGAACATTTCCATGAAAGACCAACTTTAAATTACCTTTTTTATTTAGCTAGAGTCTGCCTAGGAGAATGGGAGGTGAATTAGCACATTACATTATTGAACAATTTTTATCTTTTGTTTATATTAAGTAGGCACAGCAAGACTATCATTATTGCTAAGAAAAATCACATTATTTTATTGCTAAGTTTTAAGCATTGTAACAGGAACCAATGTAAGCTTTTTAGATATGATATTCAAGCATATATTTCTACAGAAAATAGGTTATATAAGCTTTTTTCCTAAGAGTTGGGGGATCTTATGAAAAAGTCATAAAATGAGTATTTTTTTTTAGCTTTGTCCATATTTTTTTTAATTTTAATTTTATTTATTTACATTTAATCACATACATATTTACAGTGTACAACATTTCTTTTTCCAGCTGAATACCGTGCATGTCAGTCAAGATAAAGATATTACTATATACATGATCATCAGCAAACAGCTTCTCATTTTCTGTCAATCACACTTCTTTTTTTTCTTTTTAAAAATCATTTATTTATTTATTTATTTTCAGATTGTCCCACAAACATTTACTTTACATATCAATTTTTTCCATACTCCATAGTTCTTTTTTTTTTTCATTTTTTTTCTTTCTTTATTACATTCATTCACTGTAC